>NC_134952.1:18253814-18555971 GCF_965638725.1 Aptenodytes patagonicus | reverse complement strand
AATGTAGAAGTCCTAAGAGTTTTAATGGAAATGGGGAGCAAAAAAGGGGGAGTGGAAATATCCTTCTTTATGGTTGAATGTTTCAGGAGCATCAGCTGGGAAAATACACAACCACCCTATATTTAGAAGCTGGAGAAATGCTCACTTTCTTCCTCCTGTTTGTGAGAGAAAAAATCTACCATCTTGATGGTAGCCAGAATGAGGCTGCAAATCCCCAGCTGCCAGGAGCTTCTTGCTGTACCATGACTGGCTACATAACACTGTGAATTCACACTCCTCATGAAAATGTCCCTGGGGTTAATATTTTTCTGACCATCTTGTTATTTACGTTTTGCTCTGCTCTAGTTGGTGACTTACGGCTAATGCTTATGACATGTCAGTAAAATATCATTAACATTCAGTTAAATAAATTTTTTCTCTAGCAAAAATTTCATGTAAGCTCATGGTGGATTATTTTGCTAAAGTGGACATTGTAGTCCTGAGACATTCTTTGCAGGGAATGGAATATGGCTAAAGAAAGCATTCATTGAATCAACTCTAACTTTTAGATTTATTGCTCCCTTTAAATTATCAAGCATTCTGTGATTGGTTTGGAATGCACAATCAGTTTACAACCCCTTTTACTCCAAGTGCTTAGGATATGTTTCTTTGTCTTTGTTGCAAGTCAATCCATAAATGTATTTTTTAACATTTTCCTTAAATTCATTGTTTATTGGATTTTTTCACATCTGTCTTGGATGCTCCCTGAAGTGGCATTAAATTCATATCTAAATCTGTCTCTCTAAATTAATTGATAGCAAGAATTTGGAAAACTGAACCATTGTACAGACCAATTTAATAACATTTTAATCACTTTTTAGCTTTCTTATATAACATAAAAGCTTAATGACTTGCTAGAGATCAAATTCAGTTCACTGTCTTAGAATTATGATTATGGCAGTGGATAGTATCAAAGACAGCACACTGTCTTTGGACTGACAGAGAGCTTTGCTTTGATTTAGTCTTTAAACAGTATTGTTTTCCAGAAAATACATATCGGTCCACTTTTCTGACAAGTTTTATTAATAGAATGTTTGGTTGTTGTTTTATTTTAGCTCCTGGGAGAGATGGGAAGAGGACTGCATTAATTTGAAATAAAACAGAATATGTGCTTGTGAAACTTACACTTTCAAAAGCAATGAGATATATAAATATTTGTTATGTTAATTTACAAAATTACTTTTATTATTTGACCCATATGGCTATGTGAATACCAGTGTATATAATTCAATCATATATCCCAGTATTACAAAAAAATGCAGCCTTAGAACTAAACACATTTTTCTCTTGTGTCAAAGGTGAATCATTTCCTTATGTCTGAGATATCAGGATATGAAGGAAGATTACTTTCACAGACAAACAAGAGACAGCTGCCCTTGATAATGTAAGATTTATTCTTAACATTCTTTTCAAAGGATCCATTTCTGTCCAAATTTTCATAATGAAACAGGACTTTTCAAAACTGCGTATGAGTAAGAGAGGCAAGGCAAGGCAATGCAAGGCGAGAATATAATCTTTTTGCTCTCACTTTGGTGAACTGAAATTCACTCATCACAGAGTGAATTCAGATACAGCCAAATGTAATACAGTTTAGAAAGGCAAAATCAACTTTCTCAGTTTAGGGTCAGAACATCTGCCTGTCAGATAAATGTTAAAGGTATATGTGTACACAAGTTCAATTCTGCAAGAATTTGATTGGAGTGTGTTGGCTGATAAGCAGTCTGCAGGAGTTTTGGTCAAGTGCACACAAGAAACCTGTGTCAGAGTTATTTATACAGATATATTTCCCCTCTAATGTGTAACATATAGCAGAAATCCACATTTTCTAAGTACAGAAAATAAAATTGAAGTTTTACATCTTTTGTCTTGTTATTCAATGATATTTGAACAAGCTCTAGATATACTGAAATCAGTCCTTACATCTCAACATCACACTGTAATGAGAACGATCTGGAATCAGAGCTGAATGTTTTATGTCTCCTATAAACTTTTATAAAAGAATAATGAAAGATTAAGAAGCTGCAGTATCCCTCTAATAGAAACTGAATGACAGACAGTCATAAGATGCCTGTGTATTAATTTGTTTGCTAGCTACTTATGATTAGTCTGTGGTCAGTTTATGAATAACCATGTAACAACGTATAACTAAACAAGATGTTACAATGTGTAATTAAATCTGCATTGTTTTTGTGAATCTTCATATTAAATAAACTTTTGAAATTGTCTTCTGGCTCTTTCTCAATTTTTGCTGTTATCTGAGAACCGTGTACTGTCTCCCGCTATGGGAGAGCTGTATGTTGTCACCAGGAGCTTGCCACTGTGTTCTGTGGAGCTCACAAATGCATAACGTGACTCAAGTGGTGTTCATCATAGTGATGTTCTAAACTTTAAATTGTTTAATTTATTCTAAGCACCTTTCATTTCATGATCATAGTCAAAAGCCGTTCATGACTTTTTTATTGCCTGAAAGAAGTCACTTTGGTTAAGCATCTTCCCGCTCCCCTCAATGGTTAAGATTGCTAAAGGCGTTTGTGTGTTGTCCTTGCAACGTCCTTACTGTTATGATGGATTCTTTCACCCCTTGATGCTACAATGGACCAACTGACTGCCTTATGAACATTCTTGTTACCTGATTGCTTACATCATTATCACCACTATAATATTAATAATATGTTTCAGATATACCTTTGATTGATAAATATACTTTAGTTTAAAAAAACCCAAAACATTTGACCACGCCCCTTATCTTTTGATGAGGATGTTTAAGAGCTTTTGCTCTTAAAGAAACTAGTCTGCCATGGGATGAGAGAGAACGTAGTCACAAGGAAAAATAGCTGTTTAAAAGGTAGGAAATAAAGGGTAGAAATAAAAGGACAGTTTTCATAGAGGAGAGAATGAAGTCCCACAGGAATCTGTACTGGGTGTGTGCTCTTCAACATCTGGACAAGTGAATGAAAAATGAGATAAAAACATTTGCCAGCATTATCAAGTTAACTGGTGATAAATTGAGGTATCATCAAAAATTTACAGGAGAATCACACAATTTTGAATGAGTCATAAAAGGGAATAAAAATAATGAATACATATAAATGTAAAGTGATGGGAAAAAAATTCTCATTTTTACATACACAGTAATAAGCTCAGAATGGTTGCTACCATTCAGGAATTAAATCTTGGATTTATAATAGACAGTTTATGAAAAATTAGCACAACGAAAAATACTGATCATAATTCAAAATCAGTAATAATTACAAAAATGACAAAAAACAGAACGGGAAACTTTGTAATTTCATTGAGTACATTGATCAGTATCTTCCACACTATGCACAGTTTTCATCCCACATTTTAAATAAGCAGGTATGAGAATTGAAAAAGTCTGGACAAGGAAAATATGAACAATGAGAAAGAACAGCTGAGTGGACTTGGGCTCTATTTAGATTCCCTGGATGTCCTATTTTAGATGGAAAAAGAAAAGACCAATGAAGAATTTAATAGAAGTATAAAAACCAAAGTGGCATGGAAAAAATGTGTAGGGAAGGACTGCTCCTTGTGGCCTCCACTACAAGAGCTAGGGAGGCATCAACTGAAATCAGTAAACAGCTGTTTAAGGTAAATAAAAAAAAAAAAAAGAGGTACTTTTTCACACTAACTTCACTGCAGGACATGCCATATGTTAAGAAGTTTGTACGGGTTCAAAAAGTGACTGAAAATTTTATGGAAGACACATTCTTTGGCATCTCTCTTGGGTCTCCAATTCACTAAGGTCTGGGAGAAAGCTCTGGGAATTTGTCCTGTTCTTATGCTCTTCCCTATGCATCCCTCATCAGTCACCTGCTACTGGCATGCTTCAGGTTTGGTGTGACACAAAAATGTTGCAATAATTTTCTCAAACATTTATGGGAAGCAATCCCATAGGTAAGCAATCATCCCATTTCAAATATAAAGCACAGAAGTGAACATATTTGGCCAAGGTCTCCAGGCTAAGGCTGCATTCTTGGAGAAAAGGATCACCTGATGTCAACCTGCACATTGACTGTTAGACATCGTCAGTGTGTTTATGCATAATACCACCATCCATATGTTCTCAGATGTACTTCTGCTTCTAACCTTCAAGGTTTAATATTGAGTCATTTATATTTTGCCTGTGGGCATGTCTGCTCTGCAGACTGCAACATAGCTTAGAGAGACAAGAAATGATTTAGCCAAAGCAGCAAAGAACTCAGTGTGGGCTAATTTATTCTGCTTCTCATGTGGGCTGGGCATCTGGTTTTGAAGTCCGTGTTGCCTCAGCAAGTCTGCTTCTGGTAGCTCAGCTAGCTAATTTGAAGATGGCTTGGCAGTATCCCTGCAACACTGTCAGCAGCACAGATGTAACATGTGTGTCTACTTTTATCCAAATCTTCTATCCAAACCCCAGAAGGACCAGTTTTCACTTCACTGGTTTGCACATCTTGAACTGTAGTTTTTAGCTGCAGTCATGGCTACACCTACTGTTTGGTCCTGGTGAGTCATAAACCTGTGTTTTGGGATCCAAACCAATGGAGCTTAAGCCTGTGTTTTCACAAAACATTCAGAGCTGATGAAGTTAGATTAATTTGAATTCAAAGCTTTTCATGTTTTTCATAATATCTCTTAGATTTTCCTGTGAACGCAAGAAAAATATTAGAAGAGAGATGAAAATGACCACCTGCAGCTTTTCTTCGTCTTATGAAGTACTTGAAAGGAGTAACACCACTGTGGGGAAGTTGAAGTGACCCTGCTAGCAGCAGGAGGGAGCTTGAGAGCAAAAGATCCAGTGACTATTTTGACTACAGATATCCCTGCATCTTTTGTATTACCCACCTCTGTTGGCCATATAATTTAAGATAACAAGTTTTTTATACAGTAAATATTGTTGGTTTAGGGTTCTACCACACTGAATTTTCAGGCTATGCCTGGAAAGCCAGAAAGCCACACCGTCCCACTATCTTTTTTTAAGTAGACATTTCCTATATGGGTTGTCTGATCTCACAATACATAACATTAGTTCTGTGGCTGAGGAAAAGATTCTACTGCAGTGCATCCTGTACCTCCTATGAAGTGAAAATATGATCCATATTCATAACTCAGATTGTTTTTCAATTGTTTTCCACTGTAAGGACCAGTAAAAAGTAACTAAAAGTAATTTCTTCCACTCTCATGCTTTATTCTCCCATCCTGTCTCATTTGTAAGTCTTTCTCACAGTGTTAGTTATATTGACAAATATCACATGAAAGACATAGCTAAAGAATCCAGCCAGGTTTAGCAGCACAGGAAGTTTCCCAGTTGTTTGTTTGGGTTTTTTTCATAAATACTTTTAGAAGATAAATTATTCAGTGAGAGACATGATGAAAAAATAATCCAATATGGTAACTTTTTTTGATACCTCATTCCTCCCTCAAATGTCCTTTAATGAAAGGATGGTAGAAAATATCTGCATGTTAAGTTATTGGCTCCAATACACTGCCAGTACCAGAATTGTAGGTTTACTGCTGTTATCTTTTTGTTATCCAATCTAGGTTGAAATTTCTATGTAATAAGTACTCAGTTTGAGGAATTTCCTATAAGATAATGAATATGATTGTCAGCAGTTTCTTCCTGATATATTCTAATTTACTGTAATTACTTCTAATTATACACTCTTTGATTATAGAATACACACACACAACATTTTATCGAAGTTAATAATTTCTTTCACTCTGCAGTGATTACAAATGTAAAATATTTGCAATTTGTTATCATGCTCTGCATTAATATTTTGCTTAGCTTTCCTATGCCTATTAATTCTGTGCTGTAGATTTTCTCATTGCTTCCAGAAAGATCCTTATTCATTTTGAGTGAGGATGTCAGAATTTAGCCTTTTTAATTTTCCTTACATTAAATTTTAATGTCAAATAAACAGTTTAGCAAATTGAATTGGTACAGTATATAATATAAATAACATTCTTGTCTGGGCTGAATGGTGACTGCAGAACCTTGTCATGCCTTTGAATATTTTGTTCTTTGATAGATTTAATGAATCAATTTACCTGTAACTGGAAATGGCTTACACTTCTCTTTATTCTTTTATACATCTGCCTGATCAATAGGTCCGCAGTGAAGGGGGCATGATGAATGATTGTAAAAGGCTGCTGTTCATACAAAGCTCAGAAGAGTAACTTTCAGCTTCAGTGTACAACTTTGATGATTTTTTCAATATAAAACTTACATGACATTTCAATGTTTGCTTCTCAGTAACAAAGAAACTACATGGGTACAGTAAATGGTATTCTAGAGACATGGGAATGACAGGGAATGACATTGTCACCATCAATCTGTTCCAGTAAACTCAAACAGAAAACATTCATTCTTTGTGATCACAATTTCAGCTTCATACTCACAAATTACTTCTTCAACAAATGCTAGAAAACTATCTTCATGTTGCAGTTGTAATATATCTAAATTTTTGTTTCTGCAGATGCTGTATAGTAAAATTTAGTTCATTTGAAGCATTATTACTTCTTATTCTCAAAAATATTTCAGTTGAATGAAAGGTGGAAATAGATGTCACTTTTACATGAAATGGAAAGAGTTTTTGGAAATGTCTTCTATGCTAATGGTCTACTACACTGTAACTTTGAGCGCTGTGCCTTCTGCACATCTCAGTTTTATGGCTTCTAGTAACTGCAGACAGCAAGCAGAAAAAAACATTTTGCCCAATGATACCTCGAACCCTTCAAGCCCCACATTGGGCATGAAAAAAGACTGTTGTTGTTTAACCCCAGCCAGCAACTAAACACCACACAGCTGCTTGCTCACTCACCCCCAGTGGGATGGGTGAGAGAATCGGAAGAGGCTCGAAGGGTTCGAGACAACGACAGGTTTGATTGGAATGTGCTAGATCGAATTTATAGCTGTTACTGCTGTTTAGCTATTAATTGGCAGGCTTCTCTTCTGGCCATGAGGCTTGCTTGCCTTATTGTATATTAGAATCTAGTGCTTGTTCGTTAGTGGCTGCTTTTTGTCATGGACTAAATGAACTCAGTGGACATTTTGTGGACATTTGTGGACATTTATGGACATTTTATAGGGGTGGTCCATAGACTAGGGGAATGATATCTGTGTATTGTGGCAAAGGATGGGAAGAGGGGTGGTGTGTAATGAGGTTGTATTAGATAATGGGGGACCTGAGCATGACGTAAATGGTATGGAAGAAGGGGTGGAGAATGTGCTGCTTGTGGCTGGGATAGAGTTAATTTTCTCCATAGTAGCTAGTATGGGGCTGTGTTTTGGATTTGTGCTGGAAACAGTGTTGATAATACAGGGATGTTTTAGTTACTGCTGAGCAGGGCTTACACAGAGTCAAGGCCTTTTCTGCTCCTCACCCCACCCCACCAGCGAGTAGGCTGGGGGTGCACAAGGAGTTGGGAGGGGACACAGCTGGGACAGCTGACCCCAACTGACCAAAGGGATAGTCCACACCATATGACGTCACACTCAGCTTATAAAGCTGGGGGAAGAAGAAGGAAAGGGGGGACGTTCGGAGTGATGGTGTTTGTCTTCCCAGGTAACTGTTACACATGAAGGAGCCCTGCTTTCCTGGGGATGGCTGAACACCTGCCTGCTGATGGGAAGGAGTGAATGAATTCCTTGTTTTGCTTTGCTTGCGTGCGCGGCTTTTGCTTTACCTATTAAACTGTCTTTATCTCAACCCATGAGTTTTCTCACTTTTACTCTTCCGATTCTCTCCCCTATTCCACTGTGGGGGAGTGAGTGAGTGGCTGTGTGGTGCTTAGTTGCCAGCTGGGGTTAAATCATGACATGCTGCCCAACAAAATTTTAATAAAATGGCTTTAATTAAAAAAGGATTCAAATTCTATTTTTATTAATTTAAAAAAAGTTTGATTATTTTCCCCAGACAGAGCTGAAATGATAGAGCATGATTATGTTTCTGTTTACTGATGACTGAATTTCTGAGCTCAATGAGCAATCTTTAACATCTCATAACTTTGGTCATTAGCAAAATGATATTTTTTCACCCTAATATTTAAAACTTCCATTTATTTTTAAAAGGAGTCTTCAGTAATTCTTCCATATGCAGATACAAAGGTTGGATTTAAATTTAATTGGCCCTTGATAATAGCAGAGTCATGAGGTGAGAGTTCTGTCACGCTCACTGTCAAATGGCACTGTAAATACCCATTCATTCAGTGGCAATGCACAGGGGAAAAATGTCAGGTTACGATGGATGATGCTTAAAGAAATCAGCTTAATTTTTTTCAGTATTCTGAATAATAGCCATCTGATTAAAAACACTACAGGTCAGAAGTGATGTCAAATGTGTTACATGATGATTACTCAATTTTTATCTAATTATAACTTCCACTAATTTTTTCTCCTAAAGAATAAGAAAAAGTTTGCTCCTATCCTTAAAAAAAAATGCCCTGATAAGGTCTGGACAAAACAGCTACACTTAGAAAGAAATTTTACTTCACATGTTTTCCAGTGGCAGGATGGAACTGACGATGTGTCTGTTAAAATGAGATTTCCACCATAATGAGGAGATTCAAGAAAACAGCCATCTTTCTAAGGAATAAAATGTTTCAATCTCTTTCTTCCCCAGGATGGGAAATTACCATAGTACAGCAAACTTTGTATGTAAATATACGGAGACAGGTTGCAATGCAGGTGGTCCATAATGGGAAGGTTCACTGGTTGTATGTTGCTGCCACATTATAGGATAAGTCACTCTCTTTTGTGAGTTACTGTCGTATCCTGTTATTCTGTTCATCATACAAATCCTAGAATCTAGAAATATTGTTGGTTTATAAAACCTAAAACTGTAAGAAATTGCCTGATCAGAAGCTGCAACCTAAATCCAAGTTTCTGTCTGTATTTTGACTTTATATTTGTTCACACCTTTTGACTTCAGGACATTTCTTAAATAGGAAGGAACTAGGACATCAGTAGAGATATCCTTTCAGGAATTCAACCGTTCGTCAGGTGAATATTTTCTGGAGTAGGAATTGTTTATATTAAACACTGCCCATTCAATAGATTAATTTGAGGAAAGCACAGGACTGCTGAGAATTGAGGGACTTGCAGAGTGGTTTCCCTACCCTGGTGAAAGTTTGACAACATATGAGAAAGTGGTTACTGGCCTTGGAGATGAGGCAACTATTAAGCTTTTCAAGGCAAAGATGAAAGACAACACTAAGACTCTTACCTGGAGGAGAGATTACTCTCATGTCAGACTACAAAGAAGCTCTTGCTGCTGCCAATGTCCATAGAAAAACAACTTGTGCTGAAGGCTATCACAATTATCTTTCTGTGCTGGACCATTACGGTGGAAGACTTAATTGTGGAAAACCTCATTGCTAGCTTATGTCTATTAGCTAGGACAAAAGGCTGGCACTGTGCTTGTTCCTCCCATAGGTAATATTCTCACAGGGCGGACATTCACAGCTTCCTCACAGGGTGGATTTTCAAAGGTGCTTGTAACTCTCCCTGAGACAGCTACAGAAGATTTTGGTTTCAAAGAGATGGTATTGCTGTCAGACTGTGTTTTTAGCCAGGCATGGTATTGTGTAGAACCTCCCCCTTGTCCTTCCTCATGTATATGCTATTTATTTGTTTCTTTATTCAAAACTCTCCTTGGTTGCATCTTCTTTGGCACAGAGATCTGTTTGGACATCATCAACAAACACTACCAAACTGAGTAATGACAATTTTGACTGAAGTTAATAGGAACTGCAAGCACTTTAGAAATGAGGCCGATGTCAGAAGTGATATATAACTGCAGACATCCAGGAGATAAAGGAGTATATACTTGTAATTTTTTAATAGATGTTTTTCCTACATTTTTAAAAATGGATTTAAAGCCAAAAGTTCCTACATGATTTAGGCTGCCAAAGTCGTTCCATGTAGCTGGTGATATTTAATCTAATGATCCTACATCTGCTTGGAATGCTCTTTGTTCGTGGTCCTATTGATTGTACTGCTTTGTGTGCTTATTTCTTTCCCCCTTGTTGCAATACATCACTGATTCTGTATTTCTTTGCATCATCTTTACACTGGTATGCCACCTTTGACTTTAAAAGACTTGCTCCCTAATTTGCATCAGCATATGAAAGAGTGAGAAGACTCTTTATACTTCTTTACTCATGTAAATATTTGGATGTAATAAAGAATTACACAAACTAGAGACCTCAAGAGTTGATAAAAAACAGGGAAGATTCTTCCTCTTTCTCCACAAGTAACATGAGGTTTCAGAGCTATTTGTGGAAAGTGCAGTTACCTTCAGCGTGAATGAGGAGCAAAACTTCTAGCAACTGAAGTTTACTTTCTTCACTCACATGCAGTATCATAGAATCATAGAATCATAGAATCATAGAATCATTGAGGTTGGAAAAGACCTCTAAGATCATCGAGTCCAACCGTCAACCCAACACCACCATGCCCACTAAACCATGTCCCTAAGCGCCTCATCTACACGTCTTTTAAATACCTCCAGGGATGGGGACTCCACCACTTCCCTGGGCAGCCTCTTCCAATGTTTAACCACTCTTTCAGTAAAGAAATTTTTCCCCACATCCAATCTAAACCTCCCCTGGTGCAACTTGAGGCCATTTCCTCTCATCCTATCACGTGTTACTTCGGAGAAAAGACCAACACCCACCTCGCTACAACCTCCTTTCAGGTAGTTGTAGAGAGCGATGAGGTCTCCCCTCAGCCTCCTCTTCTCCAGGCTGAACAACCCCAGTTCCCTCAGCCCCTCCTCATAAGACTTGTTCTCCAGACCCTTCACTAGCCTCGTTGCCCTTCTCTGGACACGCTCCAGCACCTCGACGTCCTTCTTGTAGTGAGGGGCCCAAAACTGAACACAGTATTCGAGGTGCGGCCTCACTAGTGCCGAGTACAGGGGCACGATCACTTCCCTACTCCTGCTGGCCACACTAGTTCTGATACAGGCCAGGATGCCATTGGCCTTCTTGGCCGCCTGGGCACACTGCCGGCTCATGTTCAGCCGGCTGTCGACCAACACCCCCAGGTCCTTTTCCGCCAGGCAGCTTTCCAGCCACCCTTCCCCAAGCCTGTAGCGCTGCATGGGGTTGTTGTGGCCCAAGTGCAGGACCCGACACTTGTCCTTGTTGAACCTCATACAGTTGGCCTTGGCCCATTGATCCAGCCTGTCCAGGTCCCTCTGCAGAGCCTTCCTACCCTCGAGCAGATCAACACTCCCACCCAACTTGGTGTCGTCTGCAAACTTACTGAGGGTACACTCAATCCCCTCATCCAGATCATCGATAAAGATATTAAACAAGACATGCCCCAGTACTGAGCCCTGGGGAACACCGCTCGTGACCGGCCGCCAGCTGGATTTAACTCCATTCACCACAACTCTCTGGGCCCGGCTGTCCAGCCAGTTTTTGACCCAGCGCAGAGTCCACCTGTCTAAGCCATGAGCCGCCAGCTTCTCTAGGAGAATGCTGTGGGAGACAGTGTCAAAGGCCTTACTGAAGTCGAGGTAGACCACATCCACAGCCTTTCCCTCATCCACTAAGCGGGTCACCTGGTCATAGAAGGAGATCAGGTTGGTCAAGCAGGACCTGCCTCTCATGAATCCGTGCTGGCTAGGCCAGATCCCCTGGTTGTCCCGCTCATGCCTTGTGAGCGCCCTCAAGATGAACCGCTCATGTATGTATGTATGTATCAGTATCAGTATGATGTATTGCACTTTATTTTGTCATTTCCATAGGTGTTTTTGGGTGAAAATTTGGACACTGAATCCAGGGGCAGAATTCCCATTTATTTCAGCACAATAGGTCCAGAAATCCATCAGTTATCATTTGGTTCCCTGTTTTCTCTCTCTGTCATTTTAGCTAAGTTACAATTTGTTCATGAGGAGCTACAGGGAACATTCTGATTGTCTCACCAGGCGATGCTGACACTTGGGCCCATGGGACTTTACCAGCTGTTTTAAGTGAGGTCAGTCAAAGAGTGGGGTGTGTGCTTAAATGGCCATGCAGACGAAAGCCATTTCTTTTTTGAGCATCCTAACATGTGCCTAACCCATTGACAGGAAGAGAACCTTCTTACACTGTATTTCTTGTTAAATCTTCCAGTATGGGGAATTTTATGTGGGAAAATCTGACACCCAGCTGTCTCCTTATTTTAATCCAATAGTGCAAAGAGAACAAACACTAGCAAAGGAATCCAGCGTTTTTGCTTTTTCCCATACAGGCTATGACTGGAGCAGAACGTTGTTTGTATTACATATGAAAATTTAACAGCTCAGACATACAGCAACACAGTACTTCTGAAGGAAGAGATTTATCCACTTCCACTCACTTTGTTTAAAATAAAGCAATTTAGTATCTAGGTTGCAGGAAGAAATGGATCACAGTCATAATATCAGATCCAAGCAAACATCACTTGGGACATGTGGATCTTGATTGGGACTTTAAGTTTAGGTCTGTCTCTAGGGTTTGACTTGCCTTTAGGCTACTAGTTTTACTCTGGTCATTGTAAGGGAATTATTCCTTTCTTAAACTAGTAATCATCAGGCTTAGAAACAGGCCTAAATGCAGGCCAGGACACAGCCTTGCTGTATCATACCATGCAAACATTTACTTCTTCTGTCTATGCAGTTTTGTCTGACTGCAATGGATCTGTTTCTTTCTTGGTTTGTTTACTGTCTCACTGTTTTTCCAGTTATTGCAGCTTTGGGCTGCTTTAACAGTGGAGAGGAATTCAGGAAAAAAATCCATAGGGTCTGTGCTATAATATTCTTCTTTGAACTTACATATAGATATTTTCTTTTAAGAAAGTCACCTGGTTATTTTTCAAATTAATACAAAAATAACCCATTAAAACAGAAAGGATGTTTTGGATAAGGGATTTGGTATCCAGAAGATGTTAGTTTTGAATTATCCATGGGCAGTTTGATTCACTGAATAATTCACTAGCCATGCTGTACAACAGCATTAAAAAATCAGCAACTCCTTGTACTGTTATTCTGGCAAGCTTCTTACAGATAAATTCCAGTGCTTGAGGAGACCATGTGAATACTTGTTCTTTCTCCAAACCCAAAGATATATAAATTCCTGTTTTTCCAAGTGCATTTATTAGAACTGTATTTTAATTTGCACTGCAGCACATACCTAAATGTTATTTTTTCAGCATCAAAGTTTCTTCTAATCTATTGTTTTTATGTGAAACTAGTATGAACATTGCTACCTGCTCAGCATTAATTTTGCTTACACCATGTGTTTAAAATTATTTGTCATAATATATTTGTTTACAACTAGTGATATACACATCTGTTTATATTTGATGAAGACCTGATATCTTTTCATATCATCTTCAAATTGCTCATAACATTAATTCTAAAAAATATAAGTTGATGTAAATACATTTTGGTTTACATTGTCATTGAACCAACACCTAGAAACATTGTGTTTATTATAGGGACCTTATCCAGGGAAACTAACTCAAGCTTAGCAACCTTTTTTACTGGGATCTTTTGGTTCCTGGGTATCTGCAGAACCAAAGTAGGATTCAAACCCCAAATTTCCTTTTTTCCTCCCTTATCAAACTTTGAAGTTGGAGTCCTTAGAACTCTGCATGCCTCAGTAAGATGAAGAATGTAAAATGAAAGGAATATCCAGGTGATGAAGACAACAGTGTTTTGATGTGGTTTAGTTTTTTTGGGGTTTTGGTGGGTTTTTTTAACAAAGGATACATAAAAACTTTGAGGAACTGAAAACTGTTAACTGACAGAAAAAATTATGCTTTCTGCTGTGCTTTTGGTCAGAACAGATGATACATGACTGAGGCTACTACAATGGGACAGGCTTAGTATGACTTAAGGCAAACTAAGAAATAGCTTGTTATCTGTTAGACAAAAAGATTACTGGTTACCTGGTCAGAAATGTCTACCTCAGCAGATACTCAAATAACCTTTGGGAAATTTAGCTTTAGGTGATGTAGTAGGAGCTGTTGGATGCTGCAGCTGCATTACTTCAAAAATCTTATCTAGCTGTGAACACTGCATGGCTGTAACTTTGGTCCTTAATGACTTCAACTTTTTGCTTGGTACTGCTCTCAAGAATAAAGGTGGGCAACCAAGAAGTTCTTGTTACTGAAATGTTTACTTAAACCTTCTTTGTTCCCAGGTTTAACTGGAATGATCCATCATCTTGTTCTTTTGCTGCTTTTGGAGATGTTCCAAATGTTAACTTTTATTTTAGGGATGAGTGTCTCTGTGTCTAGGCTGGTGACTCATAAAAAGCATGGCATGCTTCCCACTGCTGCCTGTCTGCAATCTGTATAAATCTGGAATCCCAGGTAAGAGAGTGGGACCACGTGAGGCAACTGTGGGGTAGGTTCAATGACATTTTTCTCAGTTATAAACTGCAAGCCATAATGCAAGTTAACTGCACATGGAAATCTGTCCCTCTTTTGCAGAAAGTCCTGGAGATGGAAGAGCTTGGGAAAGGTCTTGTAGGATCTTCACAGTTAATCGACCACATCATAGAAGACAGCAGAGTCATGGGGTAGGCCTTGGATGATCCATGGCTTTAGAGTACCAAAGTTTTTTCATAAAAGAACAAACCATATCAATGTTTTCAACAAATAATAAAGAAATGTAAGAAAAGCTGTGGGTCCTGCTATGAAAGTTTTACCCCTATTGCTGACCTGACCGAACATTGGCAATTTGGCCTTTTTGTGATTTTTGTGATTGTAAATATATTGAATTTCTACTTTCCTTGCCTGTTCCTTCAGGCAAGAAATGAAGATTAAGTCCTCACAGGGAACCTTGTGGCAACCATCTGAGGACTTCTGAAGGCTTTGTTCATTACCCAATTTGCTTATTTGGTGCACTGCTTTCTACAAGTCTAGCACAAACTCATCGGACAGTATCACTCAGTGTAGTGTATTGGGTTATGAACTATAATGTCACATTGAGTTATGTCAGATGTGACACAACATGACCCTAAAAAAATATGACAGATAGTGATGAGCAGAAAAGGACATTTCAAAAACTTCTGTCAAAGTAAAGTTTTTTGTATTATTATTTTTAAAACTAACCTTGAAAAGAGTCATTTTTAGAAAATAAAATTTAAAAAGGGGACAAGGAGTTCCCCCACGGAGTAATTTTTAACATCTAATCAGATGTAAATCATTAGTGGAAAAGCAAGCATTTCCCATTGTGGAATATATTCCATCCACAAATAACAGAACTTCTATGACTATACATGTCCAGCTGTTCTGTCTTCTAGAGAAAACCAACTTCCCTTTAGTCTGATGTGTGGGGTTTTTTTTACAAATATGGGGAGATTATGCTAGATATATATCATATGCTCCCTCTAGCTGAGATTGTTATATACATGTATGCTTTTTCTTAAGTTCCCTTCTTCAAATTGATGGCTCCCTAGTGGGCTTTTTAACACTTGTGTGGTGTTTACCATCTTTACAGGATCTTTTAAATATGTGTGATTGTACTTAGCTTCATGAGGTGAGAGTGAATTGAATGGACAACAGATCTGTCAATGGTGTTTAAGGTTAGTTTTACAGGTCTCAATTTTTGATTACACAGTGAAACTTCCTGCATGTTAACATCTGATATAAATCCCATGACGCATGTTTCAGGGTCAGACTGTTGGATGATATAAATGCTGTATATGGAATCAATGGCTCTGAGAGAGGTAATGCTATTTGCTATACAATTGTTGCTCATAATGCCAAAGATTGAAAGGTGATTCATGGTGCTATAAGTGTGTTAAACTGTATTTATTATTATGAAAATTACCCTTTCTGCAGTTCCTATAAATGATTACATTCTTGAAATAGGAGTTAGAGTTACAACCTTTCTGCTCTAGACTTTTCTCCTTAAAGGTTTAAAACATTGTGTGGTAGATGGGGTGCATCCAATGTGAATCCCCTGTTTCATCCCAAGATGTGGAAAACCTGAAGTGGAGAAAAAAAGGGGGGGGAGGTGGGCTCTGGGGAAGATATGTAAAGAAAAAAAGGGTCTGT
This sequence comes from Aptenodytes patagonicus, assembly GCF_965638725.1. Taxonomy (NCBI): domain Eukaryota; kingdom Metazoa; phylum Chordata; class Aves; order Sphenisciformes; family Spheniscidae; genus Aptenodytes; species Aptenodytes patagonicus. Next base: position 18,539,893 of record NC_134952.1, on the reverse strand, counting down.
CATGGTGAATAAGTGGCTTGTGGAATAATAAAAGATACTATGTTACCAGAACGTACCTTCCTGCTCTTGCTTCCTCAAGGAATTTTTTAACCTCCATATAATACAAATCTACCAATTTTATAACTTTGTTTTGTCCATTGGCAAGTAGGTTCTGTTTCTTCTCCAGTTTCTCTTTATTTCAGATACATCTATTTCTTCAGGAAAGGAAATTATTATAGGAAGTGTTAAATGCCTTGGTAAAACATCTATGGCTTAAGATCTTTAACATTTTTTGGAAGTCTGAGGCTTTTTTCTGAATTTACTTAAACATTTACGTTGGTCTTTGCTAGCAATAACTGATGAAAGATAAGTCAGAGATTAATGCACTGTGCAAAACTGTTGTTGCTTCCTTCATAATCAAGCATAGTAAGTTAGCAATGAGACAGAAAAAAGCTGCTTTCCTGTTATCAAATTATTCATATCCCATTCAGAAATAGAAATGCTATATTTAAATTCAGTGAGTTTTGGATCACATTAAAAAAATTAAAAATCTTAAGTTCATATAACTTTTACAGGGAGGTAGGGACTGTGTTTTCAGATACCATATATTTTAGTATGAAGGGAGAACATTTCTTCAAAGCTTAGAGTTGTCAGTGTCCTAAAACCAGTAATGTCCTCTGAAGTTTTAGCATATAGTACATATGCTGTGGGTATATTTTCCTCCTGGAAGGGAGGTCAAGGATCCCTGCATAACTTGATTGACATCTGTAGTGAAATTGGCATTGCCCATTCTAGTTCTGGGGTTAAAAAACATGAGTTTTGGGAAGAAAATGTGTATTTTGTGCTTTGGGTTTAAATATCCTCAAAGGAATTCACACTATTTGAATCTGAGATAATTTGTCAAATTAGCACATGACTGACATTGCATGAAATACATTCTGACATTCTGCAATGTGGAGTACAACAGAGTCATTGAATTGAATTACTACTGCTAGGTGAGGCATGAAAAGGCTTGAACAACATTGCATGAGTGTGAAGTTGCTAACCTAATGGTAGAACATGAAGGAATTGTTTCAACTTTTTTTTTTAATGAGAGAAAGGGGATTTAATTGGCATATTCCTCTTGCTATAACTGAATTTACAAAGTATTGCTTTCACATGTATTTTTAAAAGATCCACAGACATATGAAAAATATGAAGGCTGTTTTTAATCTACTGTTTGCTTTTGAGAGTACAAATACAGTACTGGTTTAGCTTACACAGAAAAACAAATTAGGTGTCTTTTGTGTTAGTGCTTGTACTAACAGATCAGTTGCTTGCACTAATAGATCCAGTACTCAAACCAATTGCATGGTTTGATCTGACTGTCATGGACAATATACAGAATGCTTTTCTTCTTTTCTTTTTTTAGTGAAGAAAACGTGACTACTGTCCTTCTATGCCTTTTTTTATTTGGTCATCTACGGAGATTAAAAAACTTTCTTTCCAAAGAGAGAGTGTGATATTGATAACAATGACTGCTCTAATGATAATCATCAGTTAGTAATCAAGGCAATTTCCATATACATTATAAGGTGATATGATAAAACATTATACTCAAGCAATTTTTGGCCAAAGGCAATGAAATATGTTAAAGTATCCGGGCTTCGTATGAAACAAAAAACAAAAGAGGTGGTGACAAGAGCACTAATGGTTCCCACAGTGGACAGAATGAAGTTCTGGCTCTTTTGGCCTCAGGGAGATAGGTTGTTCCATCTCCAGGAGATGCACAAAAGCTTTGTTGCTTATCTCTGGTCTAATCTCAGATACTATGTTTTGAATGACTAATAAATGCTGTCTTGTTTTGTAAAGGTATTTCTCAACAACCTGGCAAAGTGACAAAATTTAAGGCAAATTCAATGCAAAAAAACCCCACAATAAAGGCTGTGATACTGAATCCAGTAGTGACTCTGACAGTCTTCTGGAAATAATGGAACTGAGTCTCTCCTCCTTGCATAAAGGGATTACCTCCAGACTAGTACATTTTGTAGATACCAAAATAGGTAGTCAGGTTTACATCTTCCACTTACTTTAGATTATGATCTATCTCAGATGACAAAAAACATCACTGTAGCTCTGTGAATTGGTTTAAGATCATTTGGACCTATAGTACTCAACATTGAAAGCTGCTGCTCTTGACTGAACGTGGTTTTCTGTCAAAGTGAATGATGCCTATAAGTATTTGATGCAACAAAACCGGGTCCATAAGGATGGGTTCCAGTCAAAGGAGATTGCCAGTTTAGCTAGCTTTTACTGGCCTAAATTAAAGAAGCTTAATAAATTAAATACACAAATTAAAATTCACATCCATAATGTATTAAAAATTAAAGCTAGATTAAACTCAGGCACAGGACCCTGCAGCAACCACCGTTCCATATGCCTTTGTGTGGAAGTACAAAACTAGCCACGCTTTTTTGGGTTCACCTCCTGATTCTCAAAACTTCTTAGCAAGCCCTTTCAAAGCTCAAACTTCAGATGACCCAGTACCCATTTCAAGCTCAAATGAGGCAGTCTGACTGTCAAAAGAGCTCATGACTTTAGGTTTTAGTCTTCCTAAAAATCTGGCCTCAAGTATGTGTATTGTACATTATTAAATCTGTCCTTCAGTGATACTGAACAATGAACTGCCTTGAAACTGTATGCTGTTGAAATTGAGAGCGATTGCTTATTTTGCAGGTAACCAGCATATATATGCTCTGGAGGCAAGCATCTGGTAATGTTTGGAAAATCACTAATTTGTTATAAATTTTATACAAAATGCTTCCTTTGAGTGAATGTTTTAGCTTTTAGACTGTAATGAGCAAAATTTGAAGAGAGAGGTTGAAAACATTTTATTCACACTGATGAATAGTTACCAACATTAGCAGCTGCATTAGAAATCAAAATAGATGTCTAAATACATAAAATATCTTGTGAAGCCTCTGCACACATTATTAGCTAATAACTATCCTGAAATTGTTCTACAACCCTCATTTTCAAAGAGAGCCTGTGAGACTGGATGTCATCTTTTCCATTTTTAAATCAACTTTTTGTGTGTGTTTGTTTGACAAGTACTAGATTACATCATTGCTGAATAAATGTTTAATTTAGGTGTCCTCCTTAGTGTTGTAATCTTTTTGGTCCATTTGGTCCTGAATGTTTCATGTATGTACTCCAGATCCTCACAGAGGTCCCTAGTGAATGTAAAAACAGAAACACATTGAAAATGGATGTTCTTTAACGAACTAAATATGCAGCTAACACAGAAAAAAATCCATATTTGACTGAATTGTGAAAGGCACCGTGCTGAAACTTTAATGTGTTTATCATGCATCTTCCAAAATAAATTGTCCTACTTTAATGCTGGTTTCTTAAAATATACATTAGGAGTTTTCGTGATTAAATGGACATTTTCAGCTAGGTAGCTATGCAGTTTGCTACTCATTTTTTTGTGGGTTCAGTTGCATTTTGCCATTTATTGGAGAGTTTTTTCACTACATTTACTACATGAAAGCCCCAACCAGATTAATTGCCCTTCTAATACTACTGCATGAGGAAAAGGGTTGCATACATAGGGAAAGAATATAATCTAGGTTGCATTACCACCCTCAAGAGTTTGTAAGTACTACTCATAGAGTCCATCCAAGCAAGTGGATGGCACTACTCTTCCCTCAAATAGGCAGCTGGCGAGTGGTCAGTCAAATAGCTGGGCAAAAATTTGACTTTCTTTACTAGCCAGAGTTAACTGAGCCAACATAAGGAGTGATCATTCATTACTGCTAAAAGGCATCAGAAAATGCCTGTTCCCTTTAACAGAGAGCAGGAAGAGTGTTTCGCACTGACTTAGAAAACTTCATGGGGCCACACCTGTGCAGGTGCTGCTTATTCAGACTATGAACTAACAGCCAAATCAGACCCACAAGGATGTCAAATCCATAGCATACAAAATCCTGCAGATTTTACCCAAGACACATAGACTTGCAGCTATTGTTCTTTGCCACAGGTCTACTGCAGACACAGAAGGGTTGGGCCAACAAAGGTTATGGCCCAGTAGAGTGAACTTTACTCCTTAGTAGTTTCTTGACATCAGTGACAACTGGACAGCAGAAACCGCTGCTGTGATAACCAAATAATGAAACAAAGCAATAATTTTGCTACCAACTCTTTCAGGCATGGTGGTTTGAGGTACTTACTCCACACTGTTCCATTTCAGGCCTTTAATTGTAACTCCCAAGCCTTATGATACAGGTTGTCACAAAATTGGTGAGATTCAGATAGATAAGCTTTCAGCTTGTCGTATTTGGGAGCAACAGTAAAAATCTCTGATGCTAAGGTGATTTCTATTGATTGTATGTTCCTTAAGAGATGAAACTGGGCAAATATGCTAGGCAACAGGAAAGAATTTGAGTAAATTAATCATTTACTATTATTATAAAGGTGGGATTCATCAGACAAAATCCTTAATACTTTAAAATATCAGTTACTTTGTTGGCTTTCTTATCCTTAGGTTTTTTCCCCTTTTAGATGGTTTAGTTAACATAAAACTGCCTTACCAGTCATCATTCTTTGCCAGCCTCTCTCAGAGGGAAAATTATTTGAAATACAAAATACATGAGCTGAGGTCAATAAAAGAAGTGGGTTTGGTCCCACCAGTTCTTCCTCTTTAGTCAGAATTTACTCCAAGGAGGAATAAGCAGCTCTTATTGCTCATTTTGCCACTGGCGTCTTCTAAGTAAGTCTTCAAGAACACCAACTATTTGTGCAAGCTGTGAAAATTCCGAAGAATAAAAAAAGAGGTGCTGTCTCCCTCCCTTCTCCCAGATGGAAACTAGAATAAGACAAGGGCCTGCTATGAAAGAGGGGAGTTACAGAGTAGTTGGACATGCTATTTGTAGAACGACTGATGTTATTATTGAACATACTCTCAGGGAAAAAGATGCAGATAATGAATGAGCTACTCAGTGTGAGCTGGGCATGCAAACTATACTGAATATGTAAGGAACTTGAGGGTAAGAAGGAGAGCTGAGATCTAATGGGACTGGGGGAAAATGAGAGAGTTCAGATCGGTTTGACCTGTGGAGTAGTTCATGTGAAGAAATACTGGTAAAATTACACAGAACAGCTTTATAACTTGTTACCTAAGTTTCCTGTGTAATCACCCTATTGATCAATATAGAATAGCATCTATATTGAAAAATCGCTCTCTCTCTATTTTTTTGTATTTATTTATATAGTTCAGAGAACAAAAAATCCTCAGAATGTAAATTAAAACACTGATCCTCTTGTGGCACAGTCACAGCCTATAGTGTAGCAAAGTAGCAAAAGCCACCTGTGCTACAATATATCTTAAGGCTTGAAGAACTGATCATTCTTCTTCGTCATTTTCTCACCACAACATAGAATATATCATTCAATACTGCCTAGAGGATTGCACACCTAACTCCCACCAACTTCACTTTACTATTTTAAACACTGAGTTATGAAGCACAATTTCAGTATTATTTCAATGCAAATATAGACTTTATAAGATTGGTAACACCATGCTAATTTGTTAAGTGTGGTCCACCAAAAAATGTACAAAAACCATCATGGAGATACTTTAGTCCATAGATAGACCTCTCTTTCAAAGATGAGTCAGTGGCCCAGGCAACTTTATCTCCACTATACATTATAGTACGAAGGAAAGCAGATTGATAGGAAAAGCTGCATTGTTCACATTAGAGACCATAATGGGATGGCATATGACTTCTTTCAAACACTCCATCTCATGTGCTGTGTCTTTGCCTTCCCAGGAAATACTGATAGTGTTTCCACAGACTAGCTTTGTCTGGAGCTCTGTGTGCTGTGGTTTGATGCATTGCAGCAAGACCACTTGCTCTTCTTTTCTTCCCTCTTCCCCAGCCCGTGACCTGGCTGCTTATTCTCATCTGTGCACCACCATTCCCTTGCACCATCGCTGCTATCTGTGCAGCTGCGCAGAGAGCCAGCCCGGGCAGCCAACTGTAAAGAAAAATACTCCAGCAAGAGGACACTGAGGGAGTAGTAACAGGGAGGGAACAAGCATCATGATACAGACTGGGAGAGGGGGAGGGCTTGCTCAAGCTGATGGCACTGCTGACATCCATTTCATGCTCTCTGGTTATCACGGGCAGTGCTCCCAAAAGCAATGTCTTTGAGAAGAAAAGACTGGACAAAACTGTCTGCTTAAAAGACAAGAGACAAGTCTGAAGCATAGGACAAAGTGAATGCTCCCTTTCGGTAACTTACAGGTCAGGGCTAGTCAAATCACATTTTTCATTCTATCTGTGATAGATGTCTTTTTTTTCTGCCAATCTTTTTATTTTTCTTTTTCCCCTGCTGAATTTAAATTGAATTTTGACTATTATAGGTGTGCAAAGTTACTGCCTGCTCTCTCAAGGGAGTTAAGCTGTCTAATTTAGCTTTCCAGAATGGTATAAATAGGGAAACATAGTTACTGTATGCATGGAGCAGATATGAAGACCATCAGGTTATGACCCAGGTTTAGGAATCATTGTCTAAATCTAATAGAATTATCCTTTAAAAGAATTAATAGGAAAATATTTTGGTTTTCAGGCAAGGAAAGCTTTATTATATTCCGTATGTAATGTTGAACACATAGGTAAAGGAGTCAATTATTTCTGAGATTTCATTGCAGTATAGTCAAGAAATTGGAAAAAAAAAAAAACCTGGAAAAAATTATTGCTGTTACACTCTGAGTTATTTTCAGAAAGGAAAACAAGAGGACACAGGGGACTACAGACCTGTAAATTGCATTGTCATACTGAGCAAGCTGAATGATTAATACACTGGTAGCTGTCAGTCTGTAAGCAATTAGAAGAGGATATGTTGATCAGTTCTAGACACTGTGGATTTATGAAAAATAAATACAATACATAAATATCCCTCCCCTAACCAGATCTGTCTTTAAGAATGAAATAAGCATATCTTCTTTAAAAAAGTGAACATTTGGGAACAGAATGGGTTGTAAGTTCAAACTTGTGTCCATTTTAACAAGTAGGATCTATGCTTGAAGGTGATAAAATGGTTATATTTTATCTCAAATGACTACTGGATGTGGGAAACCTATCGACATGTTGAATTACTTGAAAAGTTCATGTATGTCACATGCCCAGAAGGCAGTGATTTGTTGACAGGAAACCAAAAAGGGTCAAATTATTTTACCTTGATTTAAATTTCAATCAGGTTAAATTTTCACTGCTTATTGGGGCAAATTCCCAGCATTTACTATGTTTTTTTTTCCTAGAGTCACATTGTTAATTGTGTTAACATCTACTGATATATCATAAAACACTGGCCCTTCCCCATGTAACAAAATATCTACTCTCTGACTCTTTTGCCCTGCTTATGCTCTGTAAGAGAACATGGACTATTTTTCCCTTTCCATGTTCCTCATTTATGAGAATAGTTTTCTCCCGACTCCAGCTTGTGGGATAGCTAAAGGAATTCTGCTCCTAATCTGCTTCTCATTGTACAGTCTGTAAAATCTGCTGGTTTATGTCTATCATGGAACATGGGAAACTTTTGCCACAAACAGCTCTACTCAGTCTGCTCTCAGTGCCAGCCATTCTCAGACTGATTTACTATTCCCAGTTCTTGTGATTTGCTTATGACATTTATCTCTTTCTGTAAGTAGTTTGGAAATATGTTGCAACTGAATTTCATGACTGAACTGGAGTAGCCTAGTGTCATTGTTCTCACTGTGGTTTATTACTATTACCTATTATTGGTATTGTTAGCATAATATAAAGAAAAGCAGTTTTAATCAAAAGAAATATAACTACATGGCCGGACACATTAAAAAATCAGTGTTGGGGATGATTTAGAATTTTATTTTCGTGTTTAATTACACTCATAAAATCAACCAGTGCAGGCTGGATTTTTCACATATCATTGCTAATTTATTTTTGGTGTGTACAGGATCACTGAAACATAAAATTTACTTTTGCCAGTAAATTCAGTCACTAACATTTTAATGGAAGAGGAAAAGTCTGTGAACATGAACAAATGCAATGGTTTTGAAATTTGAATATGTATGCACAGAAAATGTTTATTTCTACTTTTTCAGGAGCACCTATTGCACAGTTCTGCCAAACTACGTGGTGGAATGAGGAGGCATGGTTTGTTATAGAGTAACTGACAGTGCAGATATTGAAAACAGCACTGGAAACAAAATTATGAGCAATGATTTTCTGAGTCAGAGCCATTCTTAATATAAACATTATCAGTGTAGGCCTATTCACTTCAGAGGACTTCGGCAGGGATTCATAATGCAGTGAGTGAGCCTGTTGGGATCTCTTCCAATCTAAAAGGTTCTGCGAATCTTGAGAAAGAGCTCAGTCTTCAGTGCAAGTCCCACTCTAATGGCAAACATCCTGTTAGAGCAAAACCAGTTCAACATTAAGTGTTTGTCATCATTTAAATGGAAAGCTGAGGTTTGTTTAGACACTTTAGCACAACCGGTAGAGGTTGCCAGGCTCACATAAACATTTACCTTTATTTAGTGATAAGCCCATAGCTGAGAAGCTTATGGGTATTTATACTTGGCTGTGGCAGTCTTGTAATTATTTAATAAGGCACACTGAAGATAAGGTTATCATGATATAAGTGCCTGTAATCCCTCTGGGGTGTAATTGCCTCATGATAACCTCATCCCTTGAAGTTGTCTCTATTGCTAATATGAAAAATGTTTGTTTTCAGTGGGAACATATATTTTGTGATGGAACAGCATTAAACTGTCAGATCAAAATGTTAAACAGCAGTTGGAATGAGCAGAAGGGTTCAGATGGATTAACTCAGCCCTCATAGACGGTTCACCAGACGAACTGAAATGATCCAAAGTCATTTTATAATGAGTCAGGTTTTAAGTCTGGAAGTATCTGAAGAGAAATAGCTGTTTGCCCAGAAATGTGCTTTAAGTTTCTTAGAATCTATGAGCGAAGCTTGAGATTCATGAGAATGAGGAAATATGTTTCAAAAGACGTAGATTTTGTCATGGTAACATCTGTGTCTTTTCTTTGGAATTCAGCGTTTTGACTAGTAGATCGCCCATCCGGTAATACAGCATTTTGTATTGCATTGTAAATCATGAGATAAGCATTAATAGAATGCACATGCTTCACAAATAGGTCTCGGAGGGCATCTGTTATACTTGTTACTACAAGGGATTTTCAAAGCACCAAAGTACATTAACTCACTTGAAATGTACCACCTGAAAGCTAGGTGAGTCTGTCATGAAGCCTCCAAAATATATAAATAGCACTTTCCTCAAAATTAGAGAAATGTATGGGCAAGAACACTCAGAGAGGCAGAGAAATAATGTTCCTGAGAGACACAAGTCCAGGTCAGGGACTCTACCTTCCTCTTGCTTCAGGCATCAGCTGACATAAATTTGCACCTCTGAGCAGTTGCTCACAGATGAGCGTATGACAGGCATGCATGTTTTGTGTCCCAGTTTGCTTTAATAGGAAGTCCTGTGGCCTGCTTCTACAAGCTGCTATGTACAATCTCGTAACAAAGTCAATGTGAGGTCCAGCAGACAAACCCTACAGCTCCAGAGGCTGGAGGGACTGCATGGGGAAACCTTTCCCATCACATGAAGGGTGTTACAAACAGGAGGTCAGCATGGCAGGCTTAATGTTTAGGTTTCCACACTTTTTATAGGCTCTGGCTAGCTGTGTGCCTGAAGATGGAAAATATTTGGAACTAAACCAAAAATTTCAAAACTAACCTTATATTTCCTTAGGATTTTTGGCATCAGTGGCTCTTTTGGCTGTGTCTGAGTAGAATAAGCTGTGTCTTTGAGTTTAGTACATTATACAGTAACATATTACACCTCTCTATTTTTTGTGCCTGGGAATTTCACCTCATCCATCTTTCACAATGTTCAGCAGAGACTTTTAAAAATCCCTGAGCCAGCTTTACGCAATTAATTGGAGACAGGGCCAAACCCTAGATCCTGGTTTCCAACCTAAATCCTTGTTCGGCTTGAATCTGATGCTATGCTGGGCCTAAATGAAACAGAATCAAAACACTCAACATTGAAGAAAATTTGAATTTAAGTCTTATTTGTTTGGCTGAGACTGTGTATCCTAAGCATACATTCAGGCCATTCACTACCTACCCCTGAAACAAATCTTAAACTCAACAGTACTAGAATTAGTGGGAAAAGATGGCATACTTTAAAAGATTTGAAAGTATATCTCAACTAAAGCTATATCTCATTTAAATGTTTAAAGCATTTAAAGATATAATTCATTTAAAGGCTTGTCTCAACCATTATTTTGGTTTGGTCATTAGTTAAAAACTATTCAGATATCTCATATGTGTATCTGAATTCCTCTGAGTTCCCTCTTTCCAGCTGTTGAGGAGTGTAGGCTACAGTCTAGCTATTTGTTACTCTCTTAGAAGAACTAGACAGCTTCTGTTTGCACAGAAATCTATGGCTTAGGAAAATATATGGGCGATAATTGTTTTCTTATTCTATAGTATGTAATTAATTTTTATATTATTTGTATTTTTATATTGTTGATATTTTTATATTGTTTATGTATGTATATTATACTTTTTTTCCTCAAAAACCCCTAATGTGGGTTTATTATAATTTTCTCTATTTTTTTTATATTTCCATTTTAGTCATATGGTTCTAAGTCAAAACATTAACACCTCATGTTAGCTCACAGCTTTCATTTTTCCATCTTAGTGTAGGACACACTCAAATTTTTAGAATCATAGAATCATTAATGTTGGAAAAGACCTCTAAGATCATTGAGTCCAACCGTCAACCCACCACCACCATGCCCACTAAACCATGTCCCTAAGCGCCTCATCTACACGTCTTTTAAATACCTCCAGGGATGGGGACTCCACCACTTCCCTGGGCAGCCTGTTCCAATGTTTAACCACTCTTTCAGTAAAGACATTTTTCCTTACATCCAATCTAAACCTCCCCTGGCGCAACTTGAGGCCATTTCCTCTCGTCCTATCGCTAGTTACTTGGGAGAAGAGACCGACACCCACCTCGCTACAACCTCCTTTCCGGCAGTTGTGGAGAGCCATAAGGTCTCCCCTGAGCCTCCTTTTCTCCAGGCTGAACAACCCCAGTTGTTTAGACAGGGTTCAGAAGAGCATGAGCCTTTTAATTAATCACTAATTAACTGTTTCTCAGAGTGGGAGAGTGACATTCAGGCAGTTTCCCTGGAGTGCTAGTGTTGTTTTGGAGCCCTCTCCTGGAAACTGTATTTGTGAATTATATCTTGGGAAGCAATTCATGAGTTGTTCTTCATTTGGATCTTGCTTTAAGAGAATGAATTGGAAAGTTTACCGTTCTGTGAATGGTGGAATAAAGGATTTTTTTCCCTCAAGTTTGCTTATTTTTTTATATCTTTCTGACTAAAACTGGGTACCCAGTGATAAAGTCATGATTATTAATGATGTTGACTAGATAATTCCTTTCTTGATGCTTGGCCCAATTCTTTCAAGTTTCCTGAGCTGCCCACAGAGACTCCAGGAATGTCAATTCAGTAGGTGCTTTAGCTTGATCCGTTTTATCTCTAACTCTGATATCCTGAGTTCCAATACACTCAAGAAAACAGCTCAGTTTATAACCCTTTTCATCTAGTATTTCTAGTATTTGCTTTCCTGTGTTTCATCCTACTTGATTGTTTCTGTAACTGATCAGGTAATGTACCACTATTTTACCCTAGGCTTAAGATTCATTCTGTATACACAAGATTTATTACTGGTATCAGTTTACTCAGTGTTTAACTGCCTATTCCCTGATTGCATATTTTCCCACACATGAAAACAACACTGATTTTGAAAGACAGATATAGTGAAACATTTAAAAAAAAACCAAACCAACAACCAACATTGTGTGTTACCTTTCAGTGATAGCTAAAGAATTTGTGATTTATCTTTCTTTTTAAACTAAACCAGGAAACCCAGCAAAATTCACTGAAAATTTAGATATCAAATTAACAGTTCTTGAGTTTTACAGAATGAGAAGATTCATGAGTTCATGTGGAGAGGATATAATTAATCCTGTCATCTTGTTCTGTGTCATTGCCATGCACAGAGTAGTCATTGTGCTGTCTGCACCTCTCAAGTCTTAATGCCTGTTCATACTATGTCATTGCATCTCTTTCCAGCCTCATGGAAAGCAGGGGAGGGTTAATTATTTTGTCCATTTTCCTACTTTCTTCGGGTCAAAATTGAGCAGAAACGTAGCTCTCATCAGGAAAATATGAACTGATTAGAGTTCCATCTGTGGCACGCCTTGACTGCCAATGGATTTTTTAATTATATTAAAATGATGTACTTTGTACTTTGATATGAGAAGTGAAATAGGAAGCTAATTTCTAATAATTGCTTTAAAATGTGCTTTGGAGGAAATATGGAGATATTAGCATTACCAGTAATACAATCTGAATGAGCTAAATGGGAGGTGTAATGAGAAGTTCAGGGCAGGAGGGAGCAGGCAGAAAGGTTGAAAATGTCATTGTATGCTGGCTGAGGTATCATTTCCCAAATGATAGTTCGGCCTGCCCCTGCTGTATCTGAATACCGAATGAATACCTCAGCAGTGAGTCTGTGATAATACTGATTTACTCATCGCCATTGCCCTTACTGGTACGTAGCCATATGCTTGATATGGGTTTACAGATAGTATCCACAGTATAATTACATTAATATCTAAAGTAATATTCATGTTTCCTTGTTTGTTGCACTTTCAGGAGTGTTCTTTGCTCCTAGCTTTACTATTTGAACTCCACTGCAATGTACAGTGCGTAGCCCATGTTATATTGTTCCAAACAGCCATAGTGACTACAAAAATACAGCTTAATTAGCTTTTTTTGACAAAATAAGCCACAGCAAGAAAAAGGAAGAACTGTTTGTTGATCTGTGGGATTAAGGCCTTCCAGTCTCAGGACAAATGCTGTACGTCTGAGAGCCACAGGAGATTGCCTTGGCTGCTCCTTCAACAGGGTTCTTTCCAGCATTTTAACTTTTTCAGATTTTACTTTTTATTTGAATATACCTTTGTGAAAAAATAGAAAACGTGCGTATTTCTTTTCTTTCCTATTTCCTTGCTATGATCTTAGCTCTAAACAAAGTACTGCAATTAGTCAGATTTATTTTAGCTGTTTAAAGAACACTAATCAAGGTACAGTTCTATGGCTGATTTGGAGAACCCAAAAGACACTTAGGTATAATTATAAAATAACACAATGAATTAAAATTAGTGCGAGGCATTTGGAGAAGAAATGTGTCTGATTATATGTATCAAATCTGAGTTGCTAAGGAATTGTCAGTTACAAGATTTGTGCTGTTTGCCTGTTTGTGTGTGTGTGTGTATGTAGGATTAAGTTCATGAAAGTATCCTGTGTTACATGAACTCAAATATCAGACACAAGAGAATCTGTGTGGGAGAAAGCTGCTGTGAACATTCAAACCTTGTGAGACAAAGGATAAGCCATCCATAAGATGTAAAACTGCAGGAAACTTGGCTTTGCTAGTTTTGCTGCTCACAGAAATACTTGTAATTGTTATCAATTGTTAAAGTTCATAATATTACTTACTGTTTCTAGCTGTATTTTTGACAGCTAATTCTGAATTTTCAGTTTTCTGAAAACTAGATTTCATTGATTCCACTGAAAACCAGATTTAAGACAAAAGCAAGGCTCTGAAATGGAGTTTAAGAAATAACTGCATTAAAATAAATCTCACAATTAAAACCTATTTAGCATTTAACACCTCTAGTACCACTTCAATTCTTATTACTTTGGATAAAAAAAATGCATCTCCAAGAACCTACTTTATTTTGATTTATATATCATCTTCATTAAAATCCCAAACCCAAATTTTCTGGCAAAGTCTATACCAACTTTCAGAGTTATTGACATCTTCAATCCAGGTTTGTTTTGTCAGCCTAACACTTAAAATGCTTGACTTTTTCAGAGGAGTTTTTGTAATTTTGATGGCCTCTACAATTTCTGCCTCGAAGAATAAAGACTTGGGAATTGAAATAATTGATTGACATGAAACAAGAAACGAACAGCATTTATCTTCAAATGTCAAGAAGAAACTTCAACACACCATAGCTGTCCCGAATTTTCTGATCATTTTCTAAAACTGGATAGTGAGCACTGCAGAACATAGACAAGTTTGTAGTGTTTTTAGCCTTTGAATCCCTATAGTCCTGACTGGCCCATAGCCAATCTGAAGCCCCAATTAGCCAAGCACAGCATTCCATTCATGCTTAAAATTCATAAAACTTACAGTACATATGTTGAAACGCAACAAAAATAGTGTGGCTTACTTTTACTACACCCTGACCTCTTGTTTTCTACCTTCTATTGCTGTCAGTTAGTGCCTTTATGGATAAGTGACTTAATGATACTTTATCTGCAAACAGTTCTCTTGTATCTTATTTTATTTTTACTAACATAAAACTTTCTGTAACTGTGGCTTTCTGTTTTAGTGAACACAATCCTACAGAATTGTCTGATTATATGACCTCATAATGCTGAAAAATTTTAGGGAGGAAGATTGACTGTAAAGAGACCATGAAGGTTCCATTTTATTGTATAAACATGGTGAACCCCGTGTTAGTGCAATTCCCTATTTTATTACTCACACTAGTATCTATGTCATCACTGACATCAGCATTAAATGTGATCTGGGTACTTCCATAGGGATCGCATTTCCTTAAATAAGGCTAAAAGCTGAAGAATCAGCAAAGGTCCTTAAAAATATAATTACATGTTGCAAAACAGACAAAATTATGGCATTGTGCATTTTCAGCAGGAGTCTCAAAAATATATGTTGCGAGAAAACAATTGGGGATGTTGTTTCTTCCTTAGTTTAGGATTTTCCTCTAAGGATTTGTCTCAGACCTCCATCAGACACTCCAGAAAGGCATGGGTATCCTGAGGGGCCCATGCCCTATCGGCCAGCTCCTTGCAGGTATTCTGGATACCCTAGAGGGTAAAAATGGCATGAGATGCCTGCATTTAGGCAACTGAATCTGACCCTTGATGAAGCCCATTAACATGATTTGATCTTGGGTCAACATTCCCCAAACAAAATTACCTGAGAGAATGCCAGAAAAGAGGCAACATGAAGCAGGAAGCCAAAAATGCAAAAAAGAAAGAAACTCACACTGTCGACTCACAGTAGTCAATGAATGGAAAGGCAGAATTACGTGTAAAGAATCTTTTGCAGAATGATGGTGAAAGGAGACAATTAAAATATGCTTTTCAAATGTTGGTCTCAACATTTGAGAGTGTTGAGATTTTCAATCTATGCAGAAATTCTCTATGGAGTTAGCAAATTGATACCTTCTGAAAGAAAGCATTAGTCAAAGGAATCCTTTCTCATCTATTGCATGTTACTGATGGAGCAGTTTACTCTAAGAAAAGTCTAGAAAATAGAGATAAAAGATTCTCAGAAAATAGCCTAAGCTGCAAAACCATGGAAACATTACAAGATTTATGTTGTACCTTACAGAAAAAAATATATTTTTAAAATTATATTGAGCCAACAAAAATTTCCTTGGTGAAACAAATGTAAACATATTTCAGGGATAACAAACTGGAATTAAATTCAGTTTTTAACCCTTTCAAAAATTAGCTGTAGGTAACCTTAAAGATATTACTTGAAATAACAAAATGACATTTTTCTGACAGATGTTCTTTTTTAGCCTAAAAGTTATTTGATAATTTTTACGTAAATCTATTACTAATTTCAGCTGACTCAAAGCTGCAGTTTTCAGGAAAAAAATTATATGTTAAAAAAATTGCATTAACTCAGATGTAATTGAGTTAGCATTTCTGTTTGAAATCATAAAAAGGGAGTACTATTTTAGAAGGCAGAAACCAGTAGCCATTTTTCAGCCAATCTTACAATGTAAACATTTTTTCCAAGTCATTAACATGTTTTGGGAAACCAGATGAATATTTGTAAATAATTATTTCAACAGAAATTAATGAGTTCACTGTTGCATATCTTTGTATACATTGCCTCGCCAAATTAATTACATTTATTAATATGTTTTTCTCTGGGGAGACTTTTATCAACCACTGAAGTGATTTAGACTATGTTTAGGCAGTAAATGTTTCACAATTTAAAAATATCATTCCATATTTTAAGATCTTTGCTAATAAAGGCAACTACAGCTGTGATAGTCTTTTGACAGGGTGATGAGGATCGTTTAAAATCTCAAAACTGACAAATTATTCTATATTCTATATTTATAATCTTACCATTGGCACCTGAAAACACAGGCGAGATTCTTGAAAAAGGAATATAAGACAGAAAGATTTCTAGGTACTGACAAGATACTCATCTTTTGTCGTAGGTTACTGTGTAAGAAGTGTGCTACTAGGGCAAAGTAAATGGATTTCTAGCTGATTAAATAATCCTGTATCTATAGTAAAATTGGTAAGAATGCCAGAGTAGGTACTCCAGAGGTCTCCCATTTTTCATTACTAGATGAAATTAGATCTTTTTATATGTGTATTGCTACAAATGCACCTACACTGTGTGTGTGTGTGAGATAAAGAGTGTGAGTATATATGTGTGAATGTGGGATGCTAATTGTAAAGCATATATATAAACTGGAAAAAATTTGCAAAATCAAAGAATTGCTATAAGAAGTATTAGCCTAAGGAAGGGCTGTTCTAGAGAATGCAGACATGAAAGATGTTTACAAGGGGGTGATTGTAACCCTAATGCACTATAAACCACCATTTCTCAATTCCTGTTCTGAGGAGTTGGGAGAGGAACTTGATTCCTGAGGTACAAGGTTGCTGAAAGGGCATAAACCCACTGCTGTGTCTAATGATTGAAAAAACACCAAAGTTTTTAGGAGGGAATCAATAGCATATTTTGTATTAGTAGTGTCATTAATAAATAGTGAAAATAAACGGAATAATTTATTTCCTAATGTATGTCCATCTTTCTTATTCTACTCCTGTGCACTGGGTGAACTATTAAAAAGAGATAAAATAATGGGCACTGTTTTCCCTCACCCCCAAACTGACCATCTCTAAACATCATTTCATAAACAGGAAAACTAAATTATAGAGAGGGCAAGGGATTGTTTTTCAGAAATGGTGAGTGACCGCATCCCAGATGAAGTCACTGGGATCCCTGGACACTCACCTTTCAGGAGCTGTAAGTCACCCACGGCTACTGAAGAAGTCAGTGCCCAGACCAAGAATAGAAAGCACTTTTCCTGTATTCTAGGTCTATGTTTCAACCACAAGTCCCTTCCTTGTGCTTATCTGCCAAACCACTACTGTAGTGATTTCTGGTTATAATGTCTTTAATTACAGAGCAAGCCAGAACTGGATCATTTCGGTTTTGCTAAATGTTTTTTATATAGATTGTCAGACTGGCCAGACAATTCATGTCTTCTTTAGAAGGAACCTGCTTTTACAGAGTTCCTGTGGATGCTACATTTAAGGTTGATAACTGACCCAAAGGACACTTACTTTGAACAAAAATACATGTAAGATCAATCATGCTTTATTGTGGCTATTTCACTTGTCTATATAGTAAGGGGGTTATTTCAGGTTAAAAATTAGCCTAAAATATATTTCTTTCAGCAAATTCAGAGATTCTGGCTAAGAAAATAATGCTGCCTTGGCTAAAACAATAGCTTGTGATAAACATAGTTAGGATTCAAATAGAGACAAATGAGCTTAAAATATGTAAAGTGGTGGCAGATTTATTACAGTTTTAGTAACATTATTCAAAAAACATTGTCGGTTTTGTATGCAATCCACTGTACATCTCTCAATGAATGTGCCACCCACCTACTCTTGAGAATATTCATGACACTGCTGCTAGACTGTATAAAGTCACTGTCACTAAACTACACTGGGGAACAAAGAAGGTTGACATTCTCATGCGCAGCTCTGCAAATCACATCGTTTGACATAGACTTCAGTTGATGCAATCATTTATACTTTGAGTCCAACACAGTATTTAGCTCTTTTCTTGCCTGATAGGATGTTTTCAGTTGTCATGCCTTCCGTAGATTTTTAAAAATGTTTACCCAGCTTTAAATGATATCAAATGAGCGATTTGAGATCTTATACATGGACAGAATATCCAAAGCAGCCCAAGAAGGTGTAGAGGAGGACAGCAAGGAGTAACCTTTTCTTTTGAAATTAGAGTGATGATACAGCCTAGTATCATGACTTTATAAGACGTTATGATGCATTTTAATATGCGTTCTAATAATGCAGGGTCTAATAATCCTTTTCTTAGGATCATTTTAACTAGAGTTTCTTCTAGGCAGACCTCAGTCCTTGTGCTGAGCAGGTCCTTGCTGGGGTGGGCAGAGCTGCACAGAAAGTCCCCCAGTGCAGAAGTAAAGGCTCATACAGCACGAAGCGCAGAGGGGAAGGGGAAACAATGTGACTGACGCCCCTCTGCTAATGGGCACCCCGCAAATCCTCACTGATGTAAACAAAGTCCTTTGAGAGGACATTAATATTTCACTAAGCTGTTGTTCTCAACCAAAAACTAAACCTTTTTGTTTGTTTGTTTGTTTTGTTCAGTTTTAATTAAGGTTCAACAACAGTGTCAAATACAGGCTTGGGATTTAGTTATAGCTTGAAAAAACCCTACATTTTGAACAGGTTTTCAGGTAGCGTTTAGGTCCAGCGTGACTCACTTTAGCTCTACGTAAATGGGAACACTACTGAGGAAATGTATGTCTCACTTGAAATTCAGCTTTGAGTTTGCAGTTTGCCTTTGCCTACAGTTCAAGACACTGGTAATAATTAAAACAACCCCTCCCCCTCAAAAAAACCAATCCCCGTTCTGGAATGCAGCTACCTGAGACACAGTGAATTATCTTTCACCATGTCACAGCTTTGGGGAACTAAAGTTGTCTTGCTCGATCTTGTCATCTGCGTCTGAAATTTAACTCTAGAATTACCAGTAGAGCAACTGAGGGATATCTCTCACCTTTGAAACTCAAAAAGGGTCTATCAAAATATAATATATGTGTATTTCGATTAGCCTATGGTAAACTCACAGTTTCTAGTCATCCTTTTGAAAATGAAACAAATGCTCTGAATGAAGCATTAGTACTAATGTCTTGTTATGCAGTATGTTCTTAAAAATATTTGTGTATCACCAAACTTTCATGCGAAGGCAATAGAAGTAATGAAAGTTAATACATAACAAAACAAAACTACTGGAAAGAGCATGAATTCCCAGGCTCTGTATCTGTGAGAGAAACAGACATTTTTGAAGAGCCAGAGAGAAAGAGAGGAAGTAGGAAAAAAAGGTGATTCATGCAGTCTTGTCTAGAATGCAGAATAAGCCTGTAGCATAGTTTCTGTGTGTGAGAAATCTCTCCAGAAAGCATTTTCTTACATATTACTGACTAAAGTACCACAGTCAGTTGCAAAAAAATGGATTGCTAGAGACAGAATATTTTAAATCAGTATTCTATTATTCTTTAGAATGTCAACTGAGACAGCACAATATGGCTTAAATTTGTAGATAATTTCAGAGACGATTACCTTATTGTTTTCAAAAATGTTTTTTCTTTTGCACATTCAAAAGAAGGGATAAATTATTATCTGACAAATAATAGGAAAAAGTTGCTAATATAATATACTCTTGTGAAATATCAATCTGGGAAACATCTAATGGCAAAAGAGCCAGTCTTCACCTATGTAAATTGTTCATTGAAGTCTTGGGACCTCTTTATGCCTTATTAATCAGATGCCCTAACCTGTTTTCCAACCTGGTAATGGTATTTTTTTCAACGAAGAGCAAGGAAGAAAGGCTTTATTTTATAGCTACATTTAAAAACTGTTTGAAAAACATCCATGTTTCAGTAGGAAACTTAGGACAGGGACAGGATTCATCCCACTTAACTCTTAAGCACATAACTGAAGCAGCTGGAGTTGCTTCCGGTTATCCAAGGCTCCTTGAAAGAGATAGGCATCTCCAGAGGGCAATTCAATTGACTTAGGATCTCTCTCTATAGTTCCACTGTTGTTATAGTGTTTTTAAACATTACATGATATTTATGTCTGCTTACATAAATTATCCAAATTGTTCTCTGTAGAGTTGGGTACCAAGCTCTCCTTTTTGTGAACTGGTCTGAAGACACAACCTGGGAAAAACAGAATGAGCATTGATGGCTTTTCAGAGTTTTCAGAGGAAATGAGCTATGATTTTTTTTTTTTTTTTAAATATTAGTAAGACTGAAAGTTTTAAAATATAAGAACTTTTAGACTGGAAAGAGTACAAAGGGGATTTGTTAACAGTAAAACATAAGAACAGTGGAAGAAATGAACAACCATCTGCTGTGTAGAAAACAGAAGTTGCTCTCACTGGCATAAGCAAGTGAAGAAAGCTGTGGCCCTCTTGTCTTTTTATTTTCTTTCTTGTTATAGTGAGGAAAAGCCCTAGACTAAGAAATCTAAGTCTCTCATATATGACAATAAGATTGCAATTATTTTCTCTCCTTTTCCCACTTCTTTATCATCAAAATCTAAACTCTAGAGCAAAAAATTCAGAAAGTCTGACAAAAATGAGTTGTATTCACATTTTGTAAACCAGTGATTAAAAAAACCCCCAGACTTTCTCCTTCTGGTAAAGTAACTAGTTTGTTTGGGCATTCTGTCCTTCCTGTTCAATTTGCTTCCCCATATATTTGTGACAATATTCTGGAAATAATTAGGAGGCCTTGGAACCCTTTGGATGCCAGGTTAAAATCCCTGGGACACCATCCTCCCAGTAGGCAGTGTAAGTAAATTACAGGGCTCAGTAGGTGGTTTATGGTTAAAGATTCCCATAAAACAGCCTGCAGCTTCTTGCTTCAGAAACAGTCAGGTTTTTTGTGTGTTATTTAATTTCACCTTCCAAACCATAGGAAGAGAACTGGAATCATGACAAAATGGCTGTTTGGTTGCCTTTTTTTTTATTACAGCAGCTCTTGCAATTCAATTAATTGGTAGTATGCAGACAGAATTGCCTCTTTCTGTATTAATGCTCTGATAGTGCCAACACATACAAATCCCAGTTACACTGTTTAGGTCAGGGTGACAAGTCAGTCACATATCAAAGTAGGTTAATAGTAGCTCCATTAAAAAAATAAAATCGAACCTTCAAAATAAAATAACAGATAACATAGCTGGGTTAACAAAACTACAGAGTTTTGCTGGGGATCTGTGAAGAGTGGACAACTGATGTCAGTTGTTATTTACATTACAAAGTGTTAGTGAACAGGAGGCATGGATGCCTTGTGAGAATAAAGAGTCATTGCTGATGATAGAAACATCATTATTTGCAGGTATACTGTTGACCTGGGCACCTAAGACAAGTGAAGACCTATTTTCCATTCATAAGTAACATATCAAGAGACGTGTGGCACAAGCTTTTCAGGAGCGAGTACCCCTAAAGTATAAATTTCATTTTTTTTACACTAATAGCTCAGGCAGTCCTGTCTGAGTAATAAGAGGTGTGAGGATGGATACTGAACACGAACTGTTCACTGCTGTGTAGAGAGAAGGAAAAAGAAAACCAAGCAAAGCCCCATGGGACTCCAACCAGTTCTTGGGCTGTTATTGTAGTTCTCTGTGAGCATCTGCAGTTTGCTAAGGCTAATCAGATATTGGAGGGGCATCTGCAGTTCACAGAGAACTCCTAGAAGCTGAATGGAGCTTATTTCCTCATGCTTGTTCCTAACCTAACATTTGTGGGTTGGAGTGTTTGCACGTTATTTCAACGTGGCATTTGAGCATGATTTCATAAGAAAATGAGTCTTGGGAAACCATCATGTCTGTGTGTTTGAAACTGTTGACAGATTTAAAGAAAATTTGACAGACAAAAGTTTCAGATGTATTAGGTTTCTCCAAGTTTCATATAAACTAGGTTAGGTGGAGGAGGGAGACTCTTTGGGCATGATTTACTTGCCTGAGCATGGGCTGTACTAATATTTGCACTATCCTAGAGTTTCCTGCCTAGCCTCCAGCTACCATAACAGAAGGGCCCTCTCTGACTGTATTAGATACAGGGATATCTCAGAAAGCATTAGATGCCTGTGTTTAGGCATAGTCTTTAAATCTCCAACACAACTTTCCAAACTGATGCAAAACTAGCATCATAACTCAGATATTATTTAACACTAGAGAATCTACACCGAACAGACTCCTTAGAAGTGCTCCAACTACTCAGAAAACCTCTAGTTAGAATTTGCAGCTACCTAGAAGAAAAGTCTACAGGAAATCCTGCTTCATGTTTCATGTAGAACTTTGCCAAGGAGATTAATAAACTTAAAGATATTCTCTGGTTTACAAAAGAGGATTATCAAATATCATGAAATTTCCAAGTTCACAAATATATGTTGCTTTCTGGAATGGGTCATTCCCACAAAAAAGTTTAAATTAATTTATTTTCAATTTATTGCATACGACTGCTCATAAAACTACTTTTTGCTTCTCAGTTTCACTACTTGAGAACAGTAGCTAACTAAATTTCTTCTGTGCAAGCTCTTTTTGTTTGTGTTTTAATTTGTGATTTACAGGCAGCATGCTACTTTAATATTTTTGTCTGAGCTGAGACTGCCTTGTTTAAGGACTTCTCCAGTTTCCCTGATTCCATTATGTGCAGTTCTCAGCAAGGACTGTCTGGATGTATAAAACTTAACTCAACTGGTTTTTTTTTACATTGTTCTAAACACATACACACACATACACATATGCATATATATATATGTGTGTGATATATATATATATCGCACACACATATATATTGCTGGGGAGACTGACAACATGGATTCATTCCAGAGGAAGTCCAGTTTTCTCCATAACAACCCCAGTGAAGACTTTTTATAGACAAGTCCCTCTATTCTAAGTTGAATTAAGAATAGATAAGGTGAAACTTTCCAATATAAGACTTTTTAATAAGCTTTATAGAACTTTCCCAAGCCGAAACCAGGACAGCAGTGTTCTGTAACATGTGGTGTTTTTTAATGAAACTGAGAAAAATAAATACTCTAGAGTAAGGTTTAGTGAAAAGATTTGTGGGTTTTTTTCTAAGTTAGTATTATTTAAAAAATATTTATAAAATGTTTATTACATTATGTTGCTGTTACTGCAACAGTTCTGCGGAGACACTCCAGCATCAATTTGTGCCACAGCACAGGGATTTGGTACTGTTTTTACTCTGATGCCAGAGAACACCTTTGGCGTTGTTAGCACCTTCAGGAAAATGGAACAAAATTTTGCTGAAATGCAAGCCCCTGAGGGATCTCAGGTCACACTTAGTAAGTGTATTTCTTCAACCCTGATGATTGAATTTTCCTCAGTGGAGTATTTACACTTCATATTCTCTATTGTGACTGATCTTATATGGCAATAAGACTGTAAACGTTTTCTTTCTTCTGGGAAATTTAGTGTGCTCTGTACCAGAAATGAAGGGTTTGGTCAGGACTTTCATTGTAATGATTTTTCTTGCTTTCTGGAGGTTGCTTCGATTCTGGGTACAAGAAAGGAGACGTTTTCCTTGCACGTTTTGATGTTCATGCTGCTGCTTTTAGGGAAAAGGGAAAAGAATAGGATGTGTCCTACCTGGAACACAACAACAGAACAGACAAGGATGGGAAGCTAAAGTAGACTGATGAAAATGTGATGGATTTAAGACTAAAAGACACTCTACTCACTCTTTATTCCTTTGAAGTTCCTCAGATATGCAGATCACATTGGCACCCACACTGACACACCACTGGGTTTCAAGAGAGGGGTGCTTGCAATTTGCATTGCTTTTTTTTGCTCACAGCAACAAAATAAACAGACAGAGCAGAGGGGCAGTGTGTCATGCTTGCAAACCAGATGAAGTTGGTAGATTTAATTTTAGGCTTACCAGTCTTAACAGTGTCCCTTCAATATTTATAAGGCTGGAACAAGTTAGGACAAGTTAAAGAAAAAGAGATAGAGTGGAAATTTGTCCATCAAGCTGAGCTGGAAAAAGTCTTTTTATGTAATCCATATCTTTAGGGAGAGGAACAAGATCTTAGTGCAGTCATATCCTGGAATGCTTGCAGAGTGATAATGTTGTGACATGAAGCAAGAATTATTAACAGGACCTGTGAAAGCTGGTATCTTTCCAGCTCTCTATACTTTAATCTTCTGTCTATTAAGTGCTGCAAATACTACCTTGGCATATATTACAGCCACATATTAATTTCTCATTTTCTCTCTACTAGCACCCCCAGTGGGATATAGTACAATATTGCTATTTTACCTATGACATATGATCATACCCTTCAGTTGCCTAAAAATCCTAAAATGATGAACAAAAGAACATCAATATTTCATTGCTAAAGTATCCATGAAGAGGAAGCAGATTGGTGTGTTACACTGGATTACTTCTAGTTTCGTACAGAACAAAAAAAAAAGGTACCTCAAGGATTCAGATTTGGTCTTTTTTTTCTTCTGCTTTGTGCACAATGTCTCCTTTGTTGCTGGCAAATGATACACCATTACTGGAAAAAATCACATGCTCTACAACTTGTTCTTAATGAAGCACAGATTCGTGGTCAAGCAGTGAATTGTACAGCTAAAACACAAAACAATATGACTTTCTTGGATCACCTAATGAACTAGATTCTTTCCTCAGTTATGTATTTACAGATCAAGATAAAGCCCAAACTGAATTAAATTATCTGTACTTTAGTAACTAAAAAAAATAAAGCAATTGGACCGATTTTTTTCTCTAAATCCTTGCACTGAATGAAACTTTCAGGTAATATTGATAACAAATCATCATTTCACTCAGCTGATTTTTTAACAATGTCTTCCTTGTAACACGTTAAAATTAAACAGGCATTTCTTGGATACTTTCTAAGTGCATTGTGTTTATGAAAAGAAAGTTAGGAGACAGTTGTACACCCACCGAAGGAAAAGGTGCTAGGTGTGCTAAGAACATGCCTATTTTGAAGGTCTACCAATATCCATAACCAAAATGACAGGATTCAGATAATGCCATCTAATTATGTAGTATAACAAAATGGTTTGAGTGAGGTTTTGTCTCATACTGGTGTTCAATGATGATTTTAGGCAGAAATTATTCAGACTTGACAGTGAAGAAGGATCCAAAATTGGTATCTAGAGACTAGAGAAGATGATCATGAATTTTCTGAGGAGCTGTGAAAAGTACTTTTATGTGTACATATCTATGTATGTGTTTGTGTGCACACACATATATATACACATACATTGTCTTGCTAGCCATATAGTATAGCAATTATTTGGACATGATAATGTAAACTATCTTATCTTTCAGTATAGCAAGATATTATTGATATGGCATTTTTATGATCTATAATGTGGCTGATAGAGCTATCTATTATTAAATCCCCTAATTCTGTGGGCCTCCAGAGTGACATAAGCAATACTTTAAATATGTTATTATGAATACTGTCAAAGCTAAGCTATGACTATATTGGAGCTGGAGAGAGTGGAATATTCCATATCCTGCATTGCATAGCTGTGACAGGGTATTCTAATCCTACTGAGGACTTTTGGTTGTAAAAGCTGCAAATGTTGGCTGCGTTCTTTATTGGGTCTAGTTTAGGATGATATTTCAAATGAACAGATGAGGGCGTAGCACGGAAAAATGAAGACATGAAAGAAATCAGTAGAACTATATGACTCAAGGAAGAAAATGAGGGGTGTAAGATTAATAAACAAAATTAAATAGCATTGATTTAATTTCAGTACTGCTACCTTTTTCTCTTGAAATATCAGCATTAGCGGGGACATATATCTTTCATTTTAGAAGTTCAATTTTTAGCCACACTTTCAGTCAGAAATTCACATAAGTTGTACCTTAGGAAAGTCTTCCACTTGGGTTCATCAACTTTATTTAAATTTAAATTGAGCAACTATTTCAGTGTGAGGAACATTCTAAGCAGTTCTCCCAAAAATTAACTTCTGTGCTCTAATGCGACTTGTCCATTTTTGTTTACATTCAACACAACTTCTGGAGGCAAAGTCCATATTTTTTTGCTATAGATGTTCATTGCCTCCAACAGACAGGGGTAGAGTCATTAGGCACTACACAAACAATAGTAATGATGATGGTGATGATAACAATAAAATTACAAAAGTGTGTTTCAGGATCTTGGTGGAGAGAAAAACAGATGGACAAATACAAACCGAAATCCTCTTGTTTAGGTCTATTTGCACTGTTTGGAAAGACATTAAACATCTATTACCTTAAAATTAATAAATTAATAATTAATAAATTAATAAGTAACATTTCAGTCAAAAGGAGAGAACAAAGTAATTAATTCCACCAAGGTAAATTATTACGTTTTGCTTTCAATAGCCTGGAGGAAGCTTTTTAATCACAAGCCATTTCTTCTTTTTTCTATTACATTTGAACTTTTTATAATGAGCATTTATGTCTCCACAGCCAGCATACTAATATGGTCACTATTGTTTTTTCCAAGTTAGTAATTAAAGACACAGATGTGTTTTACAGACCAGTGACATCTCATTCGACTGATGTGGCTGGTATTGGGTTTGGGCTGAGTCGGCAAAGCCTGCTGACATGCTGGAGCAACCCTCCTCCCCCCCGCTCCCATTAGTTATCATTCAGAGAATGGCAGCATGCCTTGGGGAAGGCAGCAGACATATTCCTGCTTGCCATGGCTAGGAGCACAACAGCTGTTTACCTCATAATTCGTTGTACTGGCTCTGGCAGGCTTTTCAGGACTGAAAATTAAAATTTGCTTTTGCACTCCGTGCGTTTGTAGGAATAGCGGGATGATCCCAGGTGGCACTCAGCACAGGAGGGCCACTGAAGCCTCCATTTGGAAGAGAGATGGGCTTGAGGTTCAAACTTCAAGGCTGAGTTTGATTCTGAATTTTCCCCAGTGCTGAGTGCTCAGGACAATCACTATCTTGTGGATTAGAACATTCAATAAAAAGAAAAAGAAAAGCTGTGTTTTGTCTGTTGTTCAAATTACTATTTTCCCATTTTCTTCCTGTCTTCCTTTCTTTTGTTAATGGTTTTCTTTTCCATCCTACTCCTCCTCCTGCCCTGCAGGGTAGCTTTAGGGAGCATTACACAAGTAAGACTTTTCAATGAGATACAGGTGAATATAGTAAATTGTAAACTTTACCAGAAGTTTTGAATTTAGTCAAGGATATGGAATTTCTTTTGGTGGCTAAAAAGATTAAGAAGAGAAAGGCAGCAAAGAAATTAACAGAAGAGCTCCCTAAACTCAGGAAAACAGACAGTTCCCAGGATTCATGCTAATATTTTTCTAGGACCAGAAGCCCACAAGAAAGTGATCACACAGAAAGATTAGAAACTTTCTGCAGTTTCACTCTTCTTCTGATCAGGAAAAGATTGGTGTGATGTACTGCAATATCTTACTTTTGCTACCAAGCCATAACTGAACTAGAAGAATTCTCACAGATCATCTTGTTATTCCAGTGTTGTGCTTTTAATATTCTAATTACTTTACTTCGTTAAACCAAAGACATACTTCCTGGCTCCCTTCCAAGTTACTAATTTTCTGCTGGGAAAGAACAAAATTGATACATGGAAACAAAAGCTCAAATGAAGAGAGGCAAGCCACCACTTGGGAGTCATTGAGGGTGTTATTTCAGAGAAAACTGTATTCAACCAAAACCTGTTTCCTGAGTGTTTAGGTGAAGAATAGCCAAACCAGTATGTTTTCAAAGTTAATACATTTTTCCTTTGGACTTACTATGATGACACAAATACGAAATTATGTATTTTGGAAAAGTATATCTTGTTATACTGAAAGCTGTGGAAAACAAAAATCAATTTATCTAAAGAAATAGAAGCATTAAAGTAACACATGAAGTTCTCAAGTTTTTCTTAGAGT
Source organism: Aptenodytes patagonicus (assembly GCF_965638725.1). Classification (NCBI taxonomy): domain Eukaryota; kingdom Metazoa; phylum Chordata; class Aves; order Sphenisciformes; family Spheniscidae; genus Aptenodytes; species Aptenodytes patagonicus. The sequence goes on along the minus strand of NC_134952.1, from coordinate 18,511,953 downwards.
GACAAAGGGTTTGCTAACTGAGCATTTTTGCTTTTTACCTCCCCCCGTCTTTTTCACTTAGCCTCTTGCCACACTTATCGTGACATTATGGTTGAGGAGGGTTGTTATCATCCTTTTTAGGTAATAAGCTGTAGGTCAGTGAAGACATTTTTTCTAATGAAGATGTCTAGGTGTTAATTAAATATGTATATTTTTGACTTTATGCCTTATGGACAAGCACAATGTTTTCAGGGTCTAGTGGGTACTAAACAAAATATATTGAATTTACTCTCATATACAGTTGCAGATTTGGGCCTAAGTGGTGATTCATCTACATAAATAACAGTTCTCCCACTTATTTCAATAAGCAAAGGATCTGCTGCTATTAAAAATTATCTTTGATTGCCATGTTTTTTTTCCAAGAGCACTTAAAATTTCTATATTTCTATTTAAATACAGATTTACGTTGCTTTAGGTTAAATCAGGGGTTTCTGTAGTACAAGTATGTGTTTACAGGTTCTTTTTACTATACTGTGAGTGTGAATTCCTTATTTTAGGAAAAGCATAATGAGGACAATCAATATCAGCATGTTTACTGTTCCACATTACAATCAACAGGCTATTGAATACTGCTGATAAACACTGGCATGTGAATCCTGTGCTAGATCTATAGTGTTTAACAGCTTTACAGCTTCTGATCTGTCCAGCTTTCGGGGAAAAAAAACCCCAACACTTATGAGTTTCATAAATCATTAATATCTGAGTTTAAGTTTTTGGTGGGTTGACCTTGGCTGGCTGCCAGATGCCCACCTAGCCACACCCTCACTCCCCCTCCTCAACAGGACAGGGGAGAAAATAAGATGGAAAAGCTTGTGGGTCAGGGTAAAGAGAGGGAGATCACATACCAATTATTGTCATGAGCAAAACAGCCTTGCCTTGGGAAAATCAGTTTAATTTCTTGCCAATTAAAATAGAGGTGGATGGTAAGAAACAAAGACAAAACTTAAAACACCTTCTCCCATTCCTTGCCTTTTTCCCAGGTTCAACTTCACTCCTTCATTCCCATCTCCACTACTTCCCCCCTGCCCTGAGCAGTGCAGGGGGACAGGGAATGGGGGTTGTAGTCAGTCCATAACAGTTCCTCTCTGCTGCTGCTTCCTCCTCACAACTTTCTCCTGCTCCAGATGGGTCCTCCATGGTCTGCAGTCCTTCAGGAAAATATCTGCTCTAGAGTGGGTCCTCCATGTGTCACAGTTCCTGTCAGGAGAATCAGCTCCTGCATGGGCTCTCCACCAGCTGCAGCCTTCTGCAGGGAATATCCATCTACTCTGGTGTGGGGTCCTCCATGGACTGCAGAGTGGATATCTGCTGCAGCATGGTCCTCTCCACAGGCTGCAGGGGAATACCTGCTCTGGCACCTGGAGCACCTCCTCCCCTTCTTCACTGACATTGGTGCTCTCTCTATAATTCTCACACCTTTTTTTTCCTCACTCCTCACATTGCTGTGCAGTGTTTTGCTGTTTCTTAAATATGTTTTCCCAGGGGCGGCACCCACTTGGATGATGGGCTTAGCTGTGTCCTGCAGTGGGTCCATTGGAGTCAGCTGGAACCAGCTGTGTCCAGCACAGGTAGCCCCTGGTCTCTTCTCACAGAGGCCATCCCAGCAACCCCTCTGCTGCCAACACCTTGCCATGTAAATCCAATGCAAATTTCTCCAAGAAACATGAGAAACCTAAAAAGATTGGTGCTGTTGACTCAGTAGCTTACATCATCTTGTATAGCCAGTGTAAGTCCAATGTCCCAGAAGGTGCTTTCACATTAGCCAAGCTGTGAAATCAGAGACCTTCAACATTTGTGGTCACTGATGTGCCCATATTATGTTAAGAATATTCCAGTTAAATTATTATATTAGCTATTACACAGTGCTAACAATTTGCTGTCTAGCTCTAAATAGGGTACTAATTCTGTCCTGCATCGACTTTGTGGTCTGCTAGCTTTTACTACAGAAATGGCTCTTGCTCATGCCAGACACCAGGCAAAGTGGGAATTTCATGTCATAAGCTAGACCAGAAGGCAGATAATCTGTCTTCTAAAGCACAGATCTATAGCACTGGTCTCAGAGAATTTCAAACGATTGACAAGCCTAAGACTTACTCTTGAGCAATCATGAGAGCAGTGATGTATATGCTTACAAATTTAGTAATTACTGTAGAGCTGTTCAAGTATTCCTGCTGGATAGCAGACGTCTGAGGCAGCTTTTCTGTGAGCCCCAAATATTTTCCGTCATATCTTTGTGCTTATAAAAAACAAATCTTTGTGAAATGTTTTTAAAATGTGCTTAATTGATAACAGATTTTTTTTGTGGGTTTTTTTGTTTTGCTTTGCTTTGGGTTTTTTAGGGTTTTCTGAGGCTGGTAACATTTAAAGGAGTATACATTTAATTTACCCTTTGTACTTGTGCAAAATGGAATACTGTAGGAATATCAAAGAAATCCAGAGAGGGTAAGTAAAGCTTTTTTCCATTTCTGCATAGCATTACAGGAGATATTTACTTCTGTGAATGCCTCTCTAGCCATAAGGATGCACATTTTCCTTTTGTTCTCTCTCTTCAGCAGAGATTCTGACTAAGTTCAAGTAAGACAAACATATTTCCTTGTCTGCATGTAAATGTTGGCAAGAAGTGCTCAATAAAATTAATAGCTTCTGTATCTCAGAGATGATTTACCTTTTATATATTTAAATATATAACAATTCTGAGTGATTACAGCATTTTCAAAATTGTTTAGACTATGAGTAAAATCATCTGTTATTCTTAGACTCCAAAATCTACTTGTCTCTCAGGTAACACTTGGGTAAGGATTTCCAAAAATGCATCTGTTTTGTGAAACATAAACTAAAACAAAACTGAACTAGACAATATCTCATAGTACCACTTCTTTAACTGCTTGTGTTCACATTTTGTATTTTTGTTAGAAATTCTTTTGAAAAGGTACTGGTTTTAGGTTAGGGTCTTAGATCATATGTAGTAAAAAGAACTCCGGATCCTTGCTCTCATCTCCTTAGTACCATAGTACAAATAATAAATAATGTCAATAAGGTATTATATTGACAAGCATTTCATAAAATCTCATCTTGGATAAAGAGATGATATTTTTGTTTTCATGTGTAATTTCCTTGTAGCTGGGAAACAATTCCATCACATGACACTATTTTTGATAGATGATGAACTTGATAGAGTTTGATAGAGTTGATGAACTTTAGTGGTAAAAGAATGCAAGAATGAAAGAGAGAACCTGCATCAACAAGCTCATCAGGCATAGGCCAGCAACCATACAATATGTCTAGTTTAGAAAGAAACACAAAACATCTACTTTATTTAGCGTCTCACAAGAGTGGCCATGAAGCACATCCCAATATCCTATAACAAATTTAAACCTGCAGTAAAAGACTGAAGTCACAACTCTAATGTATCATAGGAAAACAGAATAGATGACAGTTATCATTAATGTCCTAGATCCCCACAAAGATGAAGAATTTGCTGACAAATCTCCCAAACTAACTGAGGAAGTAGACCACGCTCCATACTCAAATGAGATTAATACCGTCTTCCAGTATTTCCTGACTGCAACACCAGTGTCCCAGTCTATAAATCAAAACCTTTGACTTAGATTTGCTATCTGAAGACTCACACTGTACACTTAATTTCTTACCTCTTTTCACTCTTTTCATAAGCATGTCAAACTCCATATTGAAACCATTCAGATTTCTTTTATCTAATTGGAACACTTCCAGAAATTCACTCTTCACATGGTTAGAAACTGTCTTCTAATTTGCCATCAAAATATATTCATGACTAATTTATAACTTTTTTGATCTTGTGCTGGTGTTATTTTGTAACCTAAGTAGTTCATCTGTATCTCGATGTTTATCCTCCAGAAGTTTTTGAAATGTCATCATACTCTCTTCTTAAGGCCTTTGCTTTAAGAAGCAAAGCCATGGAAGCCATGAAAGCCTTTTCTCTCCACAAAACAGAGACAATGAATGACTTTTCACTTTGCATTATTAAATTTCATTCTATTTTGCACTAGTCAACACTGTCGTCTAATTCCCCCTACACAATGATCCTGTCATCTTCTCTGTTAGTGGAAACTCCCAACTAGTGTAGTCCACACATTACATAAACTCTCACCTATTTCCCTCTCTGGGTAGCTTCTCTGTTTTGTAGCACTCATACCAATCCTGACATTTCTACTTGAAATAAGAACCTCCTAAGGGGAACTATGTAATTTCTGTACCTAAATTTAAATAGATTAACTCCACAGCATTAAGCCATCTAACAAATCTTACCAGAGAAAATGATACTCTTGATACAATATAGCCTTCATAAAATCATGCTGAAAATATGTCATACTCTATTTACCATCATATTCTAAATTATTCTTTCCTTCAAAATTCATTGTATGACCTAAAATAATACTGAATTCAAGCTAACAGACTAATAGTTGCTTGGAACACTCTCCCCCCCCCCCCTCCCCCCCCCCCCCTATTTATGAACAGGAAAAAAAAAAAGTATTGCTCTTCTCCAGTCATAGGATATTTACAGATTAGTTAAAAATTATGTAACTCTGGCAGTTTGATCCTGGCCAACACCCACCCAGCCTCACCGTGCACCTCTCCTGCAGGACTGGAAGAAAATAGAAGGTAGGGGAGATCTGTGGATTGACATAAAGGCAGTTTAATAGGGAAAGCAAATATCAGAATATTTGTGTTATCAGCACTATTTTAGCCACAAATGGAAAGCACAGCACCATACAGGCTGCTATGAAGGAAGTTAACTCAATCCCAGCCACACAAGTTGCACAGAGTAAATTCTCCAGCAAGCACAGTCCTAAGAAGTGGGGGATTTGTGTCAGCAACCTTAGAAACTGAGCGCTTGAACTAATTGCATATTCTGCAGTCAACTATAGACTAATGGGGGATTATATAAATGTATTTGTTCATTATTCTTAAGAAAATTGTTTTTTGCCTGATAGGTAATTCACCTTCGAGTAGCTGGAATTCAAATTCAAAGCTTATGGTCAGTAACAAAAATTGTAAGCCTGGTCATAGGGAACACTGAATAACACTGAGAAAGGGACCTAATCATTATAAAGAGAAATGCAAGTGCACATTCATTAGAAAACACAACATAGCAAGTGATAAGCAGCACCTGGAACTATCAGAATATTTAAAATGTGTTCCTATCTTCCTTTGCTCAGGCAGAAATATATTACAATTGTATTCGTGCATCACATTTAAACATATTTGGATGCATTCTTGATTAAGGCAAAGACAAAGTCATCATTTATATTCAGTTTGTATATTTTGCGTTTTCAATTTTATACAAGATATACAAGTGAGTACATTCTACTATGAATGCTCTTACAGAAATGTACCAATTCATATAGAAATACCATGTATAAATAAATGCAGCCTTGTCTGTAGACAATTTTGGAAAAACAAATAATTTGCACAAATGTAACATAATAAAGGATGAGAACTTGTTTATAGGGAATACCTCATGAGATAAAATAGATCAAAAGAACTGTTACTTTCACCTTTGTCGTTCAGAGGAATACTTATTAATATCTTTTCTACTCTGCATTTGACTGACTCCTGTTAAATCAAACCATATTTCACAATTAGGATTTTGCGCTACTTATTACTAACTCTCGCTGGCTTCTACTTCTTTTATGTTTCATCTGTGTTTGTGAAAAAAAGTGTTAATGCTTACCTTCAATTCCCTTAGTTTAAGGTGTAGGTAGGTCTAAAATTATCTAAAAATAGGGAAAAAGAAAACTGAATTCATGGGTTGATTATCTATTGTTCAGGAAGGGACATTCTCCGGTGAGCAGCCCTGACTACAACTTGCAAGAAGACCCCTTTAAGCTTTGTCCTTCTTTGCTTGTAAAATTTTCTAACCTGATAGGCTACAGATACAGAATTCTGGATTTAATAGGCTTTACTTTCCTTCAGCTAACAACTTAATCTTCCTCAACTGTATAACACCAATAAAGTGATGAAATGTATTGCAGGTTTGTGTTGCATTAAAACACATTAATTTTATTTATTTTCTTCATAAATTTATCACATAGCTTTGGGAAGAGTGAACACCTAATGCATTGTATATTTAATTAAATTTCTGTCTCTAGGTTACTGAAGTTCTAGATTTCTTAAGGCAAGTACCCCATTCTGGCTTCTTCTATAACTATTCTTTCTGAACCAAGAATTTCTGAGGTTTGTATTAGAAATATTAGATTGGAAGTGAATATGACGGTGGCAGATCAACAGAGTGTCTATTTGACAACAATGTTTCTGTGGTAGATTATCATGAATAATACATATTTAACTTATTTAGCATAGTCTGAAAAGTTATGCAAATCACATTAGTAAATTGCCTACAATTTTAGTTGTTTTGACAGAGAAGGTAAACTGTCTTAGCTGATACCACACAAAGCTGATATGCAGGTTACCCACAGTAAAACTTTATGATTATTTTTAATTAAAAGATCTGGATTTTCCTTATTAAAAGCTATTGCTCATACAAAATGTTTATACAGTTGGAAACTCCATGCTCTTAGCAGTATGTTAACAGAGTATCAGAAAATTAGTGAGCCAGATTATATAAACCTTCTGTTACCTGGCAATCAGAATGGTAGCATGGACGGGAAATGTGGACTTACAGTGTGGACATCTGTGGTGTGTTGACCCAGGCCAGCAGCTAAGCATCACACAGCTGCTTGCTCATTCCCCCCAGCCCCAGTGGGACAGGGGAGAGAACAGGAAGAGCAAAAGCATGAGTCAAGATAAAGATAGTTTAGTAAGTGAAGGAAAGAGGAAGGAAAAAAAAAAGTGATGCAAAGGTAGTCACTCATCACCTCCCACAAGCAGACTGATGCCCACAGTCTCCAAGCAATGTCTACCTCCTCCAAAACTCCGTCCCCTCAGTTTTTATTGCTGAGCATGACATTATATGGCATGGAATATTTTGGCCAATTTAGGTCAGCTCTCCAGCTTGGGTCCCCTCCCAACTTCTTGTCCACCCTCGGCCCACTCACCAGAGGGGCAGAGTGGGAAAAAGGGAAAGCCTTGTTGCTGTACAAGTACTGCTCAGCAATAACCAAAACACCGATGTTTCATTAACACTGTTTAGTCACATATCCAAAACACAGCACTCTATGGGCTCCTATGAAAAAAAATTAACTCCATCCCAGCCAGACACAGTACAACATCCTTACGACCTGACTTATCTGTCTAGTCACTTTCTACAGAGAGAGAAATAAAACCCTGTAAACATGATTCATCTATACCTCTTTAGATCTCTGTCTCAGGTTGAGATGAAAAATCTCTCCCAAGGAAAACTAGGTCATCCATAGATATCTACCTTTCACAGACCAGGTGGACAACAAGCTGATCATGAGCTAGCAATGAACCCTCATGGCAAAAAAGGCCAACAGTATCCTGGGGTGCATGAGGAAGAAAGTTGTCAGCAGGTTGAGGGAGGTGATCCTACCCCTCTGCTCAGCATTGCTGAGAAACATCTGGAGTGCTGTGCCCATTTCTGGGCTCCCCAGTACAGGAAAGATGTCCAGTGCAGGGCCACAAAGATGGTTAAGGAACTGGAGCATCTGTCATATGAAGACAGGTTGAAAGAACTGGGACTGTTCAGCCTGGACTCTTCTCAGTAGTGTCCACTGATGGGACAAGAAGCAAGAAGCACAAATTAAAATGCATGAAATTCCATCTGAACACAAGGAAAGATTTTTTTATTGTGAGGGCTGTCAAACACTGGCACAAGTTGCCCAGAGATGTTGTGGAGTCTCCGTCCATGGAGATATTCATAATCCATCTGGACACAGTCCTGGACAGCCTGCTTTAGCTGACTCTGCTTGAGCAGGGCGATTGGACTAGATGATCTCAAGAGGTACCTACCATTCTAAACAATTCTCTGATTCTGTAAATTCAGATATCAGCAGGAATTCCATAGACATGTAATTGTTGCTCAGAACGTCAATAGAGAACATAAAACTATATTTTTTCATAAATTAATATTCAAATTTAATGTTTATGTTGCTGTTATTCCTGCTGTTCTCTAAAATCAAGTACTCTAAAATCACGTCTGAGGTATATTAGTTTAAGGTGTTAGAAAACTTGCTTTAGATTTGAGATATATTCTATGTGTAAATGATTTCTCTGTTACAATAATCTGAAGTTTATTCCGATACGAAAATAAAAACTACTTCAAATTAAAAAAGAAAAAGAAAAAAAAAAAGAAAAAAGAAAGAGGTTTACTTTTCTTATCAAGGAGAAAAAGTGACCATAATAAATTGCAAAACATATAGTCGGAAATAACTCCTGCTGCAACTCATTTAATGCTATTGCATGCGGAAAAAAGAACCATAGGCTGAAATCACCTTTATTCTTGCTTACATAAAGAACTAGCTATTTTAAGTGGTGCTGAAATAAGCATAACCAATTGCAGTGCCAAGTATTACAGCAGTGAATTTGGCATATAGAGTTATTGCGTGTGATACATAATCTAACAAATTTCCAAACAAACATTCTGGAAACAATTACAAGTAAGCAAGCAACCCTGAGCAAATACCATCGAAGATTTAAATTGCATTTTGGTCACCCACGACCATTTAAAAAAAATGTTCTGCAGAATTTTTATGCCTAGAGCAAAAAAAGAGATTTTTTGCTGTCTTGCCAAGTGAGAGTTTAATGTTGTGAATCATTAGGAAGCATACACATTAGTCTCAAAAATAATTGTCTGGTTTATAGTCACTTGAGGCTATAGTCTCAATCAGACCTCAGCTGTGGTGGGCTAGGAGAACGTACAATGCAGTATAAATACAGTTTGTTGATATATCACTGACAGAAGCATATGTTACACCATTAACTTCCAAAACAAACACATGAAATTGTTACTGAAGAAGGACAAATGCTATAACATTTAAAAATGTATTTCAAGTTACTTTAAAAATAATCTGATAAATTCATAGATGCAGATTTTAACTTTTTACATCCATTAAAAATATTAATAAAGTAATAAATATGTTAACGATAAATAATAATTGTCACAGAACCTAACCTAATAATTTTTACTAAGGTTGGGCATGTTCCTGGGAGGTCTAGAATGATGTCTATTCCTGTTTATTCAATATGTAGCCCTTCAAATATATGCAAGGTTATTAGTAAAGAAAAACATAAAACTAATGATTTCTTTATTGTTTTGAGTAAGCGTATTTTCTTTGCTCTTTAGAAAGAGCTTGCCTCTTTTTTAAGCCGTTAGGTTCAGAAGACTCTTTCATCATAGGAGATGTTGTGGAATCATGACATCAAGAGGACCAAGAACCTCGAAGTTGAATCCCAGGATATAGAAGAATCTTGGGTCCCTGCATAAGCTGAACAACTAAAAGTCAAGGTTTGTTAAGTTTTAGTATCTTCAGCAGCACGGTTCTAAAAGTAGCCAGTTTACCAAACTAGGGAGTATAACTATTAATAATAAAATTATTTTAAAATAAATACAGCAGTTCAACAAAAAAACCTAACCCAGTAGAGATCAAAAGATAATAACATCAAAGCCATAACTGGTAGAATGATTTTCAAATATAAATCCACTCCCACTCTAATTGTAACCATTGAGTTCAATGGGAGTAGGACGAGGCAGTCATTTATGCTATTGCATTTTCTAATGATGAAAATCCCTCTCTGAATTAAGAAAAGACTATCAATGTGTCTCCTAGAGAATTTAGTAGTAGGAATGACCCTGGGGTGTAGTTGTAGTTGTTACAGAGAAGGAAAAATTTCTCTCCTCTGTGTGGATATTTTGGCTCTGGTAAAGCATGTGATTGATTTTGGTCTTAACAATAAATTCATAGTTGATTTCCATCAGAGGAACTTTTAAAATCTCTCTGTCAGTTCCCACTATGGAAGCAGAAAGACTAATATCAACCAAATTACACAATCATACTCTCCCCAAAATATTTAGTTACCTTATGAATGGAATTACTTTTTAATCTATATTGGCTTGAACAGGAAATGTAGTGTTTTCCTTCTGAGATGCATCAACAGATGAATGATTTTGTTCTCTTGACATTACACTTCAGCAAACCTGTCTCATCTACATTAGCGTACCAAAATAGTGAACAGACAACATAAGAATGGGAGGGAACACAGGAATATCAAACCTGGTTCCTTCACAGCTGGAAGCAATCTCATAGTAGCCACATTTAGTCTATTGTATTATATTAATAGTCCACAAAGATTCAAATGGTAACCATTTCATGTTCCATGCCTTACAAGCAACAGAACATTTTCTAATAATCTATAGCAAAGTCAAGTATATTAAAAGGTATAACCACTAATAGGCACAGCTGTTAAGTCCACAGTTCTATCAATATTTAATGTTTTGTTGTGAGTATAAACCAACTGCTAGCAATACAAAGTACAATACACTATAAACAGATGGCATTAATTTGCTCATTGTAAACTTCACCTTTGTATAAGAAAGAGTAGGCATAATATATTTTCCCTTAAGTTTAAGAAAGTGTCTTGTGGAGTGAACTAGAAGTCAAAGCTGGTATCCATTGTTAATACAACAGATGTGTTTATATCTAAAATAATTCTTTAAAACTATACTTTATTAATAACAAACATGACTGGGTCACAAAACTGTAATATCATTCACTGTAATGCCAACAAGCTTTTTCACAGTTCTCCACTTTCCTTTTCCATTTTTATCTTGTTTACTTGTTCTCATTCCTGTAAAATAAAGCCAAGGGTTTGGTTCCTGAACTAAGAGAGGAAAGAAAACGCGTACAGGACATTTAAATAATCCCCCCCCTCCACCATTATCACCCTGCCAAACACATCATTCTATTGCTCTTTATTTTAACCATTTGACATTAAATGTGCAGCTAAACTGATTTTTTTCAAGAACTAATGGAGAGAGTTTGGAGTAAAAGGAGTCAGCTAGACAAGCACAAAACAAAAATGGGATTGCTGGAGTAAAATGTTTTTGTTAAAATATGTGAGATTTTATCTGCATGACCTATATTCTGGCCATTAAGAAAAGAAGGCATAGGGAGAAAGAGTGGGAAGCTCTATGGCCCTTGTAGAAAGATGCACCAACCCCTGAAACAGAATCCTCACTGGCAGTGCTTGGACACTTGCCTCTACCTTTCTCAATGAGCCCTACTGCTGACCCAAAGGTGACACGACAGTGGAGAAATATTCCCTCCTCAAAGTAGGAATGTCTTCTGTTCATCTCAGTGAGTGTAATGGTATAGAGGGCAGGTGAGGAGATGATTTGGCTTTTTTTTACAAGCTCTCATCCTATCTCTTCAAAGTGAGCAGAAGTTCCTTCTTCCATTCATTCAGCATGGTGGAAAGAAGTCTCTTGGTGCTTAAGGATCCAGAATCCAATAACTCTGCTGTACATTCTCTGTGTTATTCTTGGCTGAAGGGAAGTCTCATTCAATCTTCTTTTCCAAGCCTCTCCTCTTTCTAACCCTACAAGATATGCAGTCTGAGGGTTTGCTGAAGAATGGGGCTTCAGGGTGCTCATTGTTCAGCAGCTGCTGGAAGCTGTTTGAAGTAATGTCATTTCTTTTTCTCTCATCATTTCTCTGACATACATTTGGACCTTTTATCAAGCAACACTTTCTACATCTAAGACTATTTATGAAGTAACAGTTCATCTTTGTCATGCTGTAGTTTAACCCCGTTTAAGAAAAGTATCCCACACAACTTCTCACAACTATAGCAGAAACACTTGTGACAAATTTTTCCTGTTACTTCAGCAATCACATACCAATGGCAATAAGCTACCTTGTCAGATCACTGTTTTTGCAGTTTATAATGTTTTTATTGTGAATTGTTGTGCAGAGAACATGCATCTTGGGTGGAGGAGTGAGCACATTGTAAATAAAACAGTTTCCTAAAGCATAAATTCATTGATGAATCATAAGAAAAGCATTCAGAGTACCAAATTTTCCTACTTCACTTTCTAACCAAAGAATTGGGAGTTAAAATGACCCCAAAAGATCAAAATGAAAATAAAAATCCTACAGGAGACTGAAGAACTGTCTGAAATTTGATGAGTGTATACCTAGTCCTGAACTCAGCAGATTTTTCATAGTTCCCACAAAGGCAACTTAGATTCATGTGGCTGACCATCTATGCACCTGGTAACTTCAAAGGACCTGGACTAGTGTGCAAGGAGAAATGAGAGCTGAGTTGCTCCATGAGGGAGGATGAGCCAGGAGCCAAGGATGACCCAACAAAGGTGGTGCCCTCTTCAAGAAGCACCTGACCATGATGGGTAGGTCCCATAGCAGACACAGCAAAGGGAGAAACCAGGCCCAGGGTCTGTCCAGGAAGAGCAGAAGACAAGAATCAGATACCAGCACTCCTCCAGCATCACTGGGGCAGGGACTGATGGCCCCAGCTGGGCTGAAATGGGGCCATGGGCCAAGGGGAGGGTGGGGGGAGACCCAGGTGAGGCTGGGCAGGGACTGTCCAGTGCCTTTACAGTGGATACTATGGCCCTGAGGGTTTAAATGGGATTTGAGAACTACACTAAGGTGGTGTTGATTCTGTTGAACCCCATCCCTGAGCAGCTGGAGTGGTAATTATGTGCTCTGCATAACTATTTTTAAATTAATTGCTTTTCTTTTTAATGTAATAATACATTAATGTAAACCAACTTTTAAGCTTGGAGTTACATATAAATACATGGAATAATTAATTTGAAACAGACTATATAAACTTCAGTTGAGGATTTGCCACAAGCCTCAAAAGGGATATCTTATATTCCTTACTAAATTGTGTTGCTACAGAACCACGCTATATTCATTTATACACAGATATGAGGTGTATATGTCACAACCTTACATCAAAAGCCCTTCCTTCTTGTAACCTTGTTAAGACCTTGTATTCTTTGGGATATGGCCTGCCAGTCGGTCATCTTCTGTTATTTCCAGCCATATTCCGTGTGTTAAATGCTACCATGGGTATCATGCATAAGAAATTTGTCTCTGTAATTTTACACCTTGTAAGTGCACACCAGATGAAAGACTTGGGAGAGTAGGAGCCTTTTGCTTATATGATGTGAAGTTGTATTGGCTTACCTTGTCATCTCCTCATATCAGGGATTGCTGGGACAAAGATCAATATAATCTCTCATTGGTGGTTCAAGAGGTGGGAGAAAAATTAGTTCAGCTTGACCTTTATAAGACTGATGTGATCAGGATGGTTTGGGGAAGCACATGGAAGATGACAGCAGAATATCAATCATTTTACTGAACGTGTCTTCTTCATCAGTTTAAAGAATTCAAACTCAGGGCAGCTCTTTGCCTTTTCTGCTTTCAATGAAGATATATTGCAATACACTTAACTAGCTTTTGGAGCTTCTAACTGGAAATTATAGTCTATCAGATAACTGCCATATTATCTATGACTTCCTTATTGCAAGATTAGAAAAAATCAACATGGAGATATAGTTTTAAAACATTCCCAGCTTTATGCTGTTCCACAATGCCGCGTCTTGAGCTTGAATTAAGCATTCTTATGTGAGCATGTAACACCATGTTTTGGTATCTGAGCTGGGTATCCTTTTGTCAACAGCTGTTTTCGTTATGACCCATCAAGCATATGACCTGACTAAGGAGTAGTCGTTCTCCTGTTGCCGTACTACTGTAGCTGTATAGAGCTCAAACAATCAAGCTATATCACCTCTCCTTGAATTTCAACATATTTGGGCCCTTATTTTTCCCACATACGATGTAAGGGCTCTTCTGGGGATAGTGCAAAATGTGTGTGTTGTCTGGGAGTTTGGAAATGGATGAGAGTAAGTTTTCCATCAAGTCTGAGGGAGGCAGTGAATTGTATTTGTTTGTTTGCAGGTGGTTAGTGAACAGAGTTTCTCTTTGAATCATCATTTTGAATCATCGTTTAAGTGCTACTGGCTGTTTTTTATACCACTGGCTGTATGCTAAAGAGCCTCAGGTCTTGTGTAGATGCATTTTTAGCATTATTTATATGGAGATAAATGTTTTATCATAAAAGTTACTAGGTTGGCTTAGTTATCTTAACAGAGAGGAAGCTGTATATATGAAAGATACTCCAGGAAGAGATCTGTGTATTTAGGTTTCTCAGAATCTGTGTATGGGTTTCTCAGAATGGGGTCAGTCACTATTTGCTGAAATTTGACAGTGGTGTTTGCAGTAGATTTCCTCTTTAACTTGGCTTAATATCATGTACGTAATATATTATTAAACTACTTTCTCCTTTTCTAGCCTAACATCTTAAACATTTAATTCCAGATTCTGATTATCATAATAGTGGTGTGTGACTCAAATTATTTCAAAATGACACACACCAAGGTGGATTACCACCTTTTCTCTAGAGGAAATGGAGAACAGCTGGACATTGAAAGCTCGAGATCAGAGTCTGCCTCTAAAATAGTACAACATAGTTCTATGTTGATACTACCTAAGGAAATTAAATTTGGACACTATGCTCTAAGACAATATTTTCTCAGGCCTAGATCCTCTCTTTGGCTTTACTTGCACAAAGTAAAATCAGCCCCATGACAGCAAAAAGGAGGAAAAAATGGAAATAAAGTTTGGGAGTTTGCATTGTGAAATGAGATAAAATCACAGACAATTTTGGCCTGTAATTTTACTGTCTATATAGTCGAATTATATGTTTTAGGACTACTAAGCTCACAAGGTCATGAGTCATTCCAGCACTTCCTGGAAATTATAATATGAATTCTGGATATTTTTTTTATTTTCAGAAAATCGCCTTTGCTTAAATTTTAGATACTAAGCCTTGTCATGAAAATTAAGAAACACAAGTTCAATTAGTCAGCTCAATTACTCTATACAAATGTAAATTGGTGCCAGATGTCAATTGCATTAGTCATTATTATTATGGATTTTCTAATACTATTTTACTTTTCCTATTTAATTATGTTCTTTCATGTTTTCATTCTCTTTACTGGCAATTATTACCATGACATCTTGATCCTGAGCCTACAGGGAAAACGGATAAGTGTGGGTCTCCAGGTCTCTCATTTCTCTTTCTGGGAGCAGTACTAGATCCCTTGTGGATCCTCTTGCAGAAACAATGCTGTGTGATATAAGTAATGAGGACCTATCACGCTTCTCCTCTCTTTCGCCTCTCCTGCCTTTTATTTTGGGGCAGAAAAGCCATGGTCCTTCAATCCATTCTACATAAATATTTGCAGGCTGAACTGTTTTCAATGGTGATCTATCAGGATAAATCTAGTCAGTTTAACTCAATTAAAATGCAAGATTAGAGGCTACATTTCTAAGCCGTGTTTAAGAAAACTATCCCCAAACTGAGACAGAATTCTGTGGACCTTAATACAGTTGACAATTTCCTACTCACTTGAAAAGTTAGTGTATCCACTCACTTACATAACCTGTCTAATATGAACACATGCTTTATTTGAAAATAACATGTTCAGTGCACTTTTTACTCCTCCACTAAATACCTTTATTTTGGACTTGTCCTTGAATGGGAATGTATCTACTCTGGCACATTCTGGACATTTCCATGGACACATATTTTTGTCATTTTATTATTTCTGTTCGTGGTTTGTCATAATAAAGCACTACAGGATAAAATATGTCCTGTCCTTCAATGTATCTTTCCACCTTTTTCAGTGGTCTCTCTGGATTTGCACTTTTTTATTTACCAACAGCAAAACCTGGTATTTCTTCTATTCTGTAAAGAGGGCATCTCTCTACGAAACTGTTTTTCTGCCTTTTGCTTACAACCAGGTGTTCATGGTAATTACTGCCAACTGCAAAATTTTCATAACTGAGTCATTAGATTCCTCTAGACTTTTTAATGTAATGGGCTGTCATCAAACAAATGATATGAGATAAAACAGTCACAAGGTTTATAATTGAGTAATCTAAAAAATGTTCAAAATGATTTAATACCTTATATCAAACGTCTGACATAGTGATAAGTGAGGTATGAGATCTATCAACAGGAAGAAAAGAGATTAATTCATGACCAGTCAAATTACTGAGTGTTATTTAATATCCTATTAATCAAAACTATATCCTGGCACCTCAGTAAAATCTTACAACCTTCTCCTCACAGTTGATTCGTTTCCACAAGTCTTTATTGGATGTGGTTTAAACAAAATTTAATATTGATGTTTCTGTGGAGCAGATTACAGAGAAATTCACATCATTCACTTCTATCAGTCTTATACACTGCCTTGGAAATCTGCAAACTTAAAAAAAAGTGTAATGACTAAAGTGTGCTTGGTCTGTGCTCTACAGCTTAGGTGACTATTGAAAGAATTATTTCTTCCTTCATTTCCCCTCTCATGCAGACTGTTGCACAAGACATTTTTCTGTTCCTATACTCCCTAAATTTCTTTGGATTTAGTCTCTCTCTTATTTTTTGTTGGACATTTTTTCTGGTTTTGTGTCATGCAAATTTTTACCTGCTTATTAAAACATATCCAAAACTCATTAGAATTAATCGAAAACCTGCTGATTATTTCAGCCAGGTGTGGGTCTTAGTTTTTCAATCATAAATATCTCAAGCCAGCCAAACTTATTTCTCATCTCAAGTAGTACCATCTTTTGGTTTCCTTCTGTATGGTCTCCAAAAATTTTCTGCTACCCTTCAGCCAGCCTTATTAAACCACATATTTTAGCAAATATTTCACCAACACTATAATTTTGTTAGTTTTAACAGTTTCTGTGCTATTACAAGTTCACTCAAATCTTTAACTACATGCCTATCCTACTTCATTCTATGCTCTTCGCCTTGTTTCTGCTTGACTTTGTTAGGCTACGGCTTCCTGTATAGGTCTATTAGATACATAGACCTATACTTTCTGCACAGGTCTGTAGGCACATTTCACTTTTCTTTCTTCCTTACTCCTCCTTATTTGTATTCATGTATGCTTACTCAAAACTCCTCTGTTTGTTCTTATTTTCAATTGAATTTTTAAATCCTTACTCAGGTGGACTGTTTTCCACAATTAATAAAACATGTCATACTTGTATGTTTCCCAGGCATTCAGAATAAATTTTTGGTTTCTGTATTTGCCTTTTTTTTTTCTCATTGGAAAAATAGGTTCTGGACACCATCCACTACCATCAAGAAGATATTTCTAACGTCTTGTACTGTGCAGCTCGTGGATTCCCTTGACTGCCAGTATTGACCTGTTTTCAAAAACTAGATGCAGAAATAGTTGGATGATGTTTAGTAGAGAAATTCCTATCTACTCTGGCTTTTAATTCAAAGCTGCTTTGGTTTCTTTCTTTAAGCAGCCTCAGTAGCATACCTCTCTTTTTACTTTTCAGTCAAAATAATTTCAGATACTCTTTTGTTTTTGGTAAATTCCATTCATTCCTTACTGCTTCATTATTCTGTTCACAGACTTTCTTATTTTTTTCTAAGGACTTTGTATTTTCTATGACCTTTTTCCTTTCCAATCCCATTTACTTTCACCTGTAGTCTTTGCCTTAGTATTTCCCCTCTCTCTTGTTTTAGGTAATGCCTGTCAATTGAAACACACTGAAGAAACTTTGACATATGTGAAATGTTTTAGTTATGTAAAATTAAGCTTAATGAAATAACTATTTTTAAAAATATAATACAGTTTGTTTAATTTTAATTGGTGCTGATTAGAGAATGTAATGCAAAGTATTGTATGAGGTTGACATTTAAGAAATAAATAATGATGTTATTCTACCTTTTCTTTACAACTTTATCTCACAGCTCCCTATCTCCCACAAACACATGAGTTTAAGATCAAGGTGTGACAATAATTCCTTGAATAATCAGTATCACCATGTACTTTTGCACTGCAATGGAAGTGTCTACCCTGGAAGAAGCAAGTCCTTGGCACATCCTCACCCTTTGCTTCTGCTCACATTGCTGCCTTGTGAGCTGCCTTGTGAATGTGATGGGTGATGCACCCAAGAACCCACACCTCAGCCTGCTCTGAGGGGCAGCCTAGGAGCAGTGACATTGAATGCTTCACAGATAAAAAGGTAAGTAAGTCTGGCACTTACCACATCCTTGCAACTGTGCTTTGTAGACAATATAGAGGCAGAGAATGGTAGATTTTTTTTCACACCAACAATGGTAATTAAACTTGTTACTATTTAAACTTCAGTAATTTCAAATTTTTTTGAATGAACATGGAGAATCCAGAAATCATCTTTGAAGGTATTTGTGTGCTCTAACACTGGGTACTTAATCTTTCCTTTATATTTAATGGTGAGATGTGAGCAACAGATGTGATCTGTTTACCCAGATTCCTCTGATTTAATGTTATTTCTGAAATGCTACTTTATCAGTTCATAGCACTGACAGAGTACAAGGCTTTAGGGAAAAAGATATACCAGACAAGTACCAATGAAGCTTAACACTTACATACTCTTCTCTTTCTTAGCGTTGCTATTGCTGTATTAGACATGTTTTCAACTATGTATCTCTGTAGAAGTAGCAACTACATTTACTTATTTTTTCATACATATAAATTGCATAAACCTGCTTCCTACTGATTTGATTATCATAATCTAAGCTCTAGGAGATGTAGTAGAAATGTATTAGCTGAAAAATCTGCATCCATTTTACCCACTCTGAAATAAAACAAGTTCTGAATGAGTTACAGAAATCTGACAACCTAACAAACATGCAGTGAAGCAAGCATTACTGAAATGCTTGAGAGATTCTTTGACCAGCAAAAGAGAAAAAAAGTGCAGTCGTGCAAATAAGCAGAAGATAAGAAAGACAGATGTTGCATTGACCTCCCACTCACTGGAATTAGGTTGCCAGTTTTGTTGCTCCTCTGCAGCTGTTGGCAATGGTCAGGTGGGAAGTTAGTGCCTAACAGACATCACAGTAGGTACTGCCATAAATCAGATAACATCTTTATGGAAGAAGTCCAAATATATTTGAAAATGTAGGGAACATCACCCTAATCATACAGGGAGTTGATTTCAGTTTCAGTCATTCCACAAAAGGTAAAATATGTTGGATATTTGGCAGAGAAAAATATATGCTGGCAGCATCTCATGTTTCATGACAGAAAAGAAAAATCAAAGGCATGTTTTTGCCAGGTTCTGACAGTGGCTACTGAAAGACAAGTTCTCTGGTAAGCAGTTCACGAGCAAATATCCTGTCTCCCTTTTCACTTCCACCTTCTCGCCCTCCCCATGCCCCCGGCCCCCTGTAAGCAACAGGCAAAAGCACGCAGAGTGTGTAGCAGGATAAGAAATCTTCTAATGCAAAATGCAAGTAATGCTTTACATAGAAATACATTAAACCATAGAGCAATCTGGTAGGGGCCCTCAGGCACTGAACCCCACTCAGCAGCATTTGTTCTTCATTAAAGTGCTGGAGGTGGAAAATAGTGTGTGTTAGTCCTGATGTCTAAAATTGGTTTTCAGAGTACTAGTTTTCCCACTCCGGATCAGGAGAACTTTGAAAGTTCTTTCTTTCTGTGTCTGAGGCAAGTTCTTTCTTTTTGTGTCTTGAGCTGCCAAATGGCTTTACTTGTTTGAGATGCTCTGAAAGACTTTTGACTAAAGTAAAAGAGCTTCATCCTCCTGCCTAGCAGAGGCCAGTCTTCACATCCTAAAGGTGGGCATTGCTACCAGACCATAGAGAAAGAATATTTTCAGGACATCCTCATTAATCTCACTGCTTTTGCTGTGGTTACTGTGGCATTCAAACAGCATTATGCTGTAAACTCCCTTTAATCTCCACAAAGACCTAACCACACACTACGGAATTATGAGGAAGGCAAGCAACGTACAAACTAAGACTTGGAGCATCATGAACAATGAAGAACATAAAGAAAAGGGTGTTTTTCAGCCTCCAGATACTAGGAATCTGGGTAACAAGTGAGGCAAACTGGAAATTCTTGCTGGTGAGAAAAATGTTATGTGGATGGAATCAGTGAAGCCAGTTGGGGTGACTCATATGATTGTTATCCTAAAATCATGGGCTGTAAGTTTTATAGAAAAAACAGAGCAGACAGAGGACACAACAGGTAGCATTCTTTTTGACAGGTATTACCTATTGTAAAACTATTAATAGTTTGGATGGTTGGATTCTGGAATAGCTGCAGATAAGCATGCTCATGAACATTGTCCAGAAAGGGAGATCTGTAGGAGTTTGTGACGGACCACAGACTCGCACCAAAAATCACGATGTGTTTGTTGTCTGTCCGTACTATGCAGAAAGAAAAAAACTGTAAAATGGAGGACTGATATTCGGAGAAATGTTGAAAGTTTCAGGCAGGCAGTAGTAAAGTACACCAAAGTATTTGAGGAATCATACAGGATAATTTTCTAACTCAAAAGGTATTGTAATACAAGGTATTTGCAGGGATCACACTATTTTGAATTTCATCGCAAGAGATAAAGACAGTGTAAAAATCATGGGGCTAGAAATTGATGGTTAGCTAGTGATCATAACTTCTATTAAATGTAAACAAATAAAAGAAAACAGCAGAAATAATGGAAACAGGCCATGATTCAAAGGAGGCAGTTTGTTACATCTGATGAAAATTAGGAATACGATTGATACAGAGGAACATCTACATAAAAAAGTGTGAATAAGAAGTAGAAATTTTTCAAGATGAGTTTACTAGACGAATGAAAAGCTATAAATCCATAATAAAGAAAAAGGACAACTTTGGTTATACAAACAAAATTAGCTAAGAATGAGGAATGCAGTCCTACCTGCAGACGTAGGGAATATTAATTCTGAAAACACTTGGGGTCACAGCAGGCTGGGACATCTTGGGATGCTTGTGACAATAAGGGATAATGGAAGCCTTGGAAGAATGAATCAGGAAAAATGAGAAGTAACCAGCCTAGGACTTTTACACTAACGTGTGCATGGGTCTTATATTGGAAAATAAAACCGGCACCCAAACTTTTGAGGAAAATCTAGAAAAAAATGCTTGGAATTATTAGCACTTTTGAAAAACAAATTGTCAAAAGAAAATAGTGGATTCTGCACTGGACTTCTTTGTCTTCAGATCAAGGCAGGATGTGTTTCTGGATGAGATGCTTTATGAAAACACACTTAAACTTTAGTTAAAGAGAAGTAGGTTCAAAATAGGGTAACTGTATGAAAAGTAATAGCTTATGATATAAAGCAGGTCAGACAAGATCTTTTGATTCCTACTACTGTTAATCTTTATGAATCTATGAAAAAAATGAGGAAAATATAATAACGATCCACTTTATTACATTTCTCTACTATCGGGAAGCACAAGTTGCCAAAGGAGTGATAAGTCTGAACTGATGTCAGTGCTGCTGCAAACCTTGATTGTTAAAGCTAACAGGAAAAAGAGGAATTTTAATTGCTGAAGTGCTTCCACAAAGTCTGCTTTTTTTTTTTTTGGCCTTTTTTTTCTTTTTTTAAGAAATGTGAAACTAAAACTTAAAAGAAAATTATATCTACAGGGAAACAACATGAAATACTTAAGTACACTGGCCACTTGTTTCATTTTCCTCCCTGCTATATTTCCTTGACATCAGGGTAATTTGTCTTTTGCTTAATAAATAAGACAGAAAGTGAAATTCTGCAGTGACTTGGAGCAGGCACAATGAAAACACTTCGTGTCTTTGATTTGTTTTCTTTCTAATCCCCTTTAGCCCATGTATATTAATAATAAACTTTTATTGCCTTTATTTGCCTTCCCTATGGAATTCATGGGCCTAAGACAGTAAGGGAGAAAGAAAATATTTATTTTAATTGTTTATTTAAGGTGCTGATTACTTGTTATTAATTGATTAATTTACTGATTATTAACTTTTTACTTAGGATACTGTACTGAGAGCTCTGGATAGCAGAGTTCTCTATTTGATTGGAGACTAAAATTACTGTTTGGTCATTAAAGAAATGTTAATACTAAATGCTTATATGATAGTGAGTGAGAATTGCACTAAAAACTAGGTAACTCTAAGAGTTGGATGATAAAATGTCCTCTGCCTTGTGCAGTAAGAAGTTCAGAAGATACCAACGAAATAAAGGCTAGAGAATGAGGATGTAAATAAGAAAACAGAAATGAGGAAAACCAGGAACAGTTCTGTGTATATTCAGTGGTTTTTTTAATACATTTTAGTTAATTTTTATGTACATATTTTTAATTTGAAGAAGATTCGAGAGAGTTAATAATTGTAAAATTGAGAAGAATAAGGGAGACAAACACAGCAAAGGGAGATTGATAGGTGATACTTACCAGTTGCTGAGTAATAATCAATAATTAGGTAGTCTTAAGGAACAGTTTTTAGGAAATATTTGAAGAAGAGTATAAGAGAGTGGGATACTTTTCCATACCTTCTATGTGTATAAGAGAAAATATGAAGTTGTGTAATGTTAAAAGCTGGATTAATTAATTAAATACTGGAAACAAAGATGAGAAAAAGACAGAGATCATTGTCCTAAGAAGTTGTTAATTATGTGTGTGAAGTTGGTAAGTATATAAGTATTAACTTCATACTTATAATTAATGGAATTAAGCTTTGAGGGGCTTTAAAGGAAAAGTAAAATTTGGGGAGGGGGTTGACAAACAAAGAAGCAGGGAAGAAACTCAGAGAACAAGGAATTACAGGGAATTAAGGGTCTCAAGAATCATGGAAGTAACTCAGAGAAGAGGGCATTACAGTCTGAATGGCAAGCAGAGAGAAGAACTTGAGATTTTGTATCTTATAATTTTAGATCCTAATATTTTGAGTTAGAGGATGCACTATGGTTTAGAGGAATGTTGTTGAAATAAGGTTCATCACTGAGAAAAATAATAATTTTTCTAAAACAAAAATCCCCAGAAAATTGTCTCATTTTTTCCTGAAAAAATGTGTCAAGTAATAGATACATACATATGTATACATATATATATATGTGTGTAATAAGTATACGTATACATATATACACACACACAAAAAACCCCCACAGCAGTCTCTACTTGCCCTTTTGGAGTGAAATCATCCTTGAACAAACAAAGTTTTTGTTTAGCTTTGATATAGTCTTTCCTAAAATCCATCTCCTATTTTCACATATTCATTTTCTATCTCCTATTACTGATAATCTTTTCCAATTCAAACCAGTTTTGTCTATCTGCAATATTTTTGTTACTGCAAAAATCATTACTCGAGTTTTCTAACTACATGCATTTGCATGTTTACTCTACATTTTGTTCTTGTTC
Source organism: Aptenodytes patagonicus (assembly GCF_965638725.1). NCBI lineage: Eukaryota > Metazoa > Chordata > Aves > Sphenisciformes > Spheniscidae > Aptenodytes > Aptenodytes patagonicus. The sequence continues at coordinate 18,488,693 of NC_134952.1, read as the reverse complement.
CCAGTGCTCTCCCTTTTAAGGTCTACCTTAAAATGTATTCTGTAAATACTTAGATATTAATAGATATAAAAAGATATATCTTTCAATTGCCTATTCCAAACTGTTGACTAACAATTCATTACCACCAACAGATAGAGCCATATTACAATGACTTTGTCAAGTCACAGCTAGATGTAGGTGTCGTTCTGTGGTAGATATACAGTTCAGAAGAGTCAGTCTCTGTCCCGTAGAGCTGTAACGTACTGGAAGGCAAAAGACAACATTGGGTACAACAAACACACAGGACAACACAAGAGATAGAACACTGTTACTGTAGCTTACCTTCCAGTTCCATTCAGTTTACATTTATATTAACATAGCACTACAACTGCAACGATCTGGAGAAGCTTATAATTTTGTGGTGTCAGAAGTTTTTTACTAGAAAATAGACTCAGAATAGAATATTATGAAAGGAGAAATAGTCCACTAAGAGTGAAAACCTTCTTACTTCTTTCTGGCATTTACAACAGGCTGAGATTAACTTTACCAAATAATTGCTGTTTCTCTTCAATGACCATAAAGGGGTTTAAGGGTTGCAAGTTCAGACTAAATACTTGTGCTGTGGATATCTGTATTTTGGTAAGGTAAATATGTCTGCCACTGATTTAAAAGAGGTAAAAAAATTACACGAGGATCATTTGGCCATATTTCTGTGGTTATTTTCCCCATAGTTTTCCATAGAGTTGTTTAGCTTAAAATTCAGGATTTGTCAGTAGGTAACTGACTCTTCCCATCCTAAGATAAACCTTTTTTTTCACCTGTTTTAATCAACAGGTTGGAAAGAAACAGAGGTATTGTAATAGTGGGTGTAACAGTTAGAATAAATATTTCAACTGTTCAATAGATGGAACAAATTTTCAGAAGTTATAAATAAAAGAAGAACAGACCTCTGACTGGCCACTTCTAAAATACTTTGCTTTCTCCTTCATGATCCAATTACAATAGTTACAACATTTTATATGAATATCTCAACTGCTATTTTGGCATGGAAATATTCCAATGTGTCTCCTGCAAGCACTAAAAGACAGCTTACTTTTCTGCTGGCCACTAAATGAAATAACTTTCATTAGCTTTCACTGTACAGTTTAGCTGACTAAAAACCGCTCTTGTATTGACTAAGAAGGTAGATGTGCCTTTCAGGTAAATGAACGAAGGAAAATTTCTTTGTTTCCAATTATTTCAAATGACATGGAAATCCTAAGATTCAATGATCCTCTCCTGTAAATCTTTTTCAAGTGTTATTAACCAATCAACTGTGGAGAAAACCAAAGTAGGAAAAAATTTGCAGAATGAAACAATTCGAACTGAAAAGAGAAGATATTTTCTATATTGCTAAAATATTCCAGGAAGAAGCCAGAATTTGAATGAAAACCAGTTTGACTAAAAAGAATGGTTCTGTTCCTACTGTGTAATTCTGATGATACTCTTCCAACACAGTCAGAGGCATCAGTTTCAGGGACCCATTGGTCTACATCTTTTCTTCCTCTTTTCTTAGCTTAGTCCTCAAGACTGAAGGTCTTTGGAAAGGGTGATTTTCCTTAAAAAATTCCTAATCTTTTTCATCACTGTCTTTCATCATCATCTCCTTGGGAGGGCTACTGGGGGCCCATCAAAGGCAGAATCAAAGAAAACTCCTGGAGTTCTTTTTAGCTGGAAAGAAATTCTTGAACCTGAAGCCAGACATCTCTGTAACAATGCTTTGGGTAGTGATGAAGAGAAATCTGGCATCTTTCTCTAAAGTCCCCTTGTTAATATCTTCAGGCTGTGTGGACAACTGCCAAATGGAACTTTCACCTATAGTCATTATCATCAATGTGTGCGTTTGTGATCCTTCTGCTGGAGAAATCCTGGATGTTTGTACACAGCACTTTTTGAGTAGCAACTATAAAGAGCCACATGTATAAATAAACATTTTTGTTCTCTCTGTGCATAGATAAAGACAAGGCTCCAATTGAAAAGCAACTTAAGGAACAGCCTTTCCTTTGTTACATTACAGTAATTTGTTTGATACACAAGGAGAAGACAGACGGGAATGGGAGTTACTCTTGTAAGATGTTTATATCTGTGGTCTGTGCATATATGTTTTTGTTATATTTGTAATGTATTTTGTTAGGCAAGTATGCAGGACCTCCTTGAGAAAAAAATTTAATTCACATGTAGACTTTTCTCAGCGCATGCAATGAACTGCAACGAACATGCTGTTCTAAACTGATAGAAATCCACAAAACACACTAATCCTTTTGTATAAAAATGCACCTTTGAAGAATTGTAAGTAAATTCCCTTAATGGAAGCAAAGAAGAAAAAAATCATGATTGAGATAAGAATTTTTCTTTATAATAGTGAAAGTACTCAGTGCTCAAAGAATGGAGATTAAATGTATTTATTGATCTGTATATCATTGTTCCCAGAAATACTTAAAGGAATTACAAAATTTTTGAACTGCATTCAGTTCACCTTGTGTTTGTATGTCATACAATTTTTGAAGGAGGCATAATTAACACATATTTTCATGAGATGATGCAGTAAAAGTCTTTACAAAAAAATTTTGAAAGGTTTTATAGTTTTGGAAGTCATATAACCATCAAGCAAGAGAATGCCATGTGAAATGAGTGACCAAAACACCTGTGATGAAATTGGAAAACCAAGTTTTTAATGTAAGTGCTATAAATGGAAAGTAATTTAGGTGCTTAAAGTTGCACATATCAGTACTCAGCACTGGGAGAACTGTATATATAGAAAATAGTCTGTTTGGATTCATAGCCTGAGACATATTTGAACTAAAAATAAGAAAATGTGATGTCTCTTTAGGGACAATTAACAAATAGAAAAAGAAAATAAGCTTGTACTTTTCTAACGTTTTTCCCAGCTTCAGTCTTTCTTAGAAGTAGTGTCAAGTCAGGGACTAAGAAAATCTGTATATAAGAAATCACAATGGACAGTCAATATTCCAAGGTCATCTTTCCTATAGACAATGAAAAAGAAAATTCAAGAGGAAGGAGTACATTTCTAGAGCAGAATGCTTTCGACAGGGCCCAGCTCCTGAGTCATGACTTCATGTTTCTTAATCTTGGCAGTAGAATAAAGTCCTTAGCAGAAGAACATTTTAAAGTCCAGATACATGACACTTCAGAGTTCTTATCATAACTTCTCTTTTTATGTCTACACAATTTACAGTGTTTGCAGATGGAAGTAATTTAATACCATGGTGATCTTCCATCTAGCCTGTTTCCTTTCAGTGACCTTATGTTTACTATAAGGAAACACCAACAAGGTGTCTGATTTCTCCATGGAAAAATGGTAACTATTTAAAACAAAAAGATTTTATCCAACAGAATCATAATTCTTCCTCTATCCCCATGCTTTAACAAAAATGCTCATTTGTTCTGGGGGAGTGTTTTAGTAGGAGACAGAGTCAGCTTGGCTTTGCTGCAAAAGGATGCATTTAAAATAAAAGAAAAAATAAAGCAATAGCAAGAACCACAGGTTTTATGTTTTAAATGGATAGAGTTCTAGTTGGAAAGGAGTTAATTACATATTTCATATCATGACCTCACAGTCAACCAGCCCTTCCTCACATGCACCCTAAAAACATCCCGCTGTGGTTCCTGGCACCTATGAAAGGTTGGTTGAAAGTTGCAAACTAAGCATATTTCCCAAGAACTTGGACGGAGAAAAATGGAAATAGAATCTCAGAATCCTTTTACCCATCCTGGAGCTGCAGTCCACAGGCTAAAATGAACCAATCTCAATATTACAGTATGCAATTTTAGTAACATAGTAAGTTTTTGTGGGACATCTCTAGAGTACTTTATTGTTGATAAGAGAGTGGAATCCTTTAGAAAAATATTTGTCAGGCTTTTTCTTAAACTAAAACAAGCCACAGTCTCACATTTAACATAAATGTAAATGTTTTGTAAATGAGACACATCAAATGTCCACCTATGCATTCAAGCACAGTAGTTGTGCTCAGATATTAATACTGTAACTTGTTAAGGAAAAATTTGGCAGAGGGGGATTATATGACTGTGCAGAGACCCAGCTTTATGGCAGCAAGGCTGTAAGTATCTCAGATACTGTATAGGTGTCTCTGGAATTCAGTAGGTACTTACATTGCTCAGAACTTCAGTAGGTACAAGTTATATCAGTGGCAATATATCATACTATATCAGCTGTGATTACTCCCCATATTTTAATTGCTAATAAATTATGAGAATACATTGATATTTTTTTAAAGGAAAGTAAGTCTATATGTAGCAATTAGAAAAATATATACCTATAAAATAATATTACTCCTTTAAAGCTTTCCTTTTTTAGAAAGGTTTATCTCTTTTTCCTTAATCTTTATTCGTCTTGGCTAAAAGTGTTCTTGGGGTTTCTATGGCTTCAGCATCATGAAGCTGAAGTATATGCTTAATGATTCTAGCTAGTGGAGAATATAGTATTAAACTAAGGAGGCACCTGCTCCAAAGCAGCTGAAATTCTCATGGCCTTCATTCCAATGGTCTATGAAAGAGAAGCCAGGTAATCCCAGAATGGCTACTGTATTTTCCCCACAGTGTAGAGCTTATGTGTGGCTTGTTTTAAAACTGTAATTTGGATGCTTCCCTGAAAAGGCATGCTTTCTCTGGACATCCAAGATTTTAGCTACACTGACAGAGGCAGGCTCAAGTTTTGTCTCATGAACGTACTCGCCCATTATTCGGTAAGTAAACTTTGGGCCTATTTCAAAAACTGCCTTACCCCAAGTTCAGCCATTGTCTGAGGGGAGTAGTATCTCATTGCAGGACACTTAAACTGCCTGGCTAGACTGGGAAGATGTGTGAATCAAAGTGTTTTGTAATCCAGTCACTTGTGGACAACTAGAGTTTAGGGATTCTGATGCCTGTGCTACAGCATGTCTATGACAGTGACAAGGACAGGGAGCTCAGAAAGCTCTCAGTATAGACATAAGATAGCATACCTTGATGGTTACATAGCCAAAGGCTGTGAAAAACTAAAAACATTGCCTACTGTACCACAGTCATCATTTCCACAAATGATAAAATTGTGCTTTTGTAATTTTTCCTGAAAGTTGAAAAGAAAATTGTAAGCATACTTTTTTTGGTAGAAGATAAAACCCCTCCACTTCCCTTTTCCTATTTTCCATTTCTCTTTCTCTCCACACTTTTAAATCAACACCATCATTCTTACAAGAAGAAAAATACGTTGTATAAATAAGACAGTAAGGCCCTCATAATTCACTTGTAGCCTTTTCTCTGAGATTTATTGGGTTTTCTATCACAAGTTGAGATAAGAACCATATTCCACTTCTTGCTCTTTGCATGATACACTGCAAGATCTGTGCTGATAAGAGCAGGGAACCTGTAGGTTGACAGAGGACCTAGAAAGTATTAAGAAATGTTTTCATATGACTTTTATAAACTACCTGAGCATTTTCTTCTGCCAAACTACCTTTCAGTCTGCTGCTTTCGGTGGTCACTCCAGTGCTATTTACGTTTATTTTAGAAGTTTTCATAATCTTGGTATAACTGATTTTTCTGGAATTCACCTACCCCCATATTCTACTTCTTGAGAAATAGTTCTCACCTACCTGGCCTTCTGGAAACCTCTTGTGTGGGATCTGGAGAGTAACTAATTTTCGTAGTCTCTAGTTTCAGTTCGTTTGTTTATAGTGATTTTGATTCCATGGACTTTGGCAGGCTTGAAAGAAAAAAAGAAGGTCACAGGAAATCCAGTGCATTTTAGTATTAGATCGAGATGAGTTTGACCCAAATTACCGGATCCAAATGCTTTGAAGAAATTCAGATCTGATTTTTAACTCCATTGTAAGAAGAGCTACCCCCCAGATTTAACTCTGGGAATGCTTAGATTCAGAAGTATGGGGTAGGAACTACCCTTTACCTTGTTTGTTTATCTTCCTCAGCATGAGTTGCAATGTGCTTTTTGTAAGTGAGACCCAGCCTGAAGTCCTCGTACAGGCAAAACTCGTATTATTCATCCGCAAATTTTGCCTCAAGCCTGGATATAGATGACAGCATTCCAGTTATTTGCCAAGGAACTGAACACAAAAAAATGGGGCATTTCCCTTCTTATGTCTTTTATTGCTTATATATAAGAGATAATAATGGGCTTTTATTAATGGGCTCCAAAAACCTGCACTTTGTAAGCTGTTGTATAGTGCAGAACAAATGAGGGATTGGTTCAGTCAAGCTCTAGAAATTTAAATCCACCTTGGACTCAATCATGTTGGACATCAGAGACTCAATTTAAAGATGATTTGGACAGAGTTACTTGCTAAGAAGCACCATAAGAAGCATAGCTGAGGTTGTGTGTTATTTCTTTAATATCCTTTCTCATATGCATGTGAGCAGTTTCCTGCAGAATGACTTTGTGTGTGCAGGGAGTCGTATTTAGATGTGGCACTCCCTGGATTTCATCTTAATCACAGTACAGGATTCACATATATTTTACATACATCCATACAGAGATAGGTTTTTTGCATATACAAATAAATACAGACTATTGATGAATGATATTAGCTCTCTTTCCTACACTTTCTGCCTTAATCAGAAACAAACAGCATATGTTCAGATTCACATATTGTAGTGTTTTGCTACTGATCGTATCAGCACTTATCTCCCTGAGGAATGGGACAAAACCAGGCAAAGTATTTATATCTATTTCTTCCCATTAGTTGGAACCACCCACCAGTTAAGGCTAATACATTTCAGATGACCTCTGCTGTGCTTCATGATACTTTTGTGACCTGTGAAGTTCTTATATGAAATGAGATATGAAGGGTGGATGGACAAATTAATGTAAGAAAAGAGTAATTATAATTTATTATATATAGGATCTAAATCAAAAGAAGGAACCTTTATTATACTAAAAACTCTGAGCAACAATGAAAACCTTACAGTTCATCATGTACCAAAACAGCTCTGTAATTATATTGCATCTTGACGTTTTGAGCAAACTGTATTTTAGTCATTCATGTTACCTGTACAACTGATTCATTATATTACATATGATGAATACAAATCAGAGTTGAATATCAGTCTACTAATTTTGCTCCTTTGAATGCATCTTTATTGAACAAATTCAAACACAAATTAAGCCTGACTATTGTTCAGACGCTAGCTTTCTCCACAGTAGTTCTATGCTATGTAATCCCACTGGTTCTACACTCCCTCAGTAGTTTATAAATAGATAACATGACACAGGAAAGACGTAAGATCCTCAGTGTAAATTATATTTGATTAATTCAGTGTGAATACTATGCTCTCATCCATAAATGTATGCAGAAATGCATGGAGAAAGGAAACATTTCCTTAGTATACTTTTAAAAAAAATTTTATTAATTAGTTGCATTTTCAGATGAGCATGCTAATGAAACAGTTTCATTATTCTCAGTGGTATTATGCGCTAAATTTGACCACTTCGTATAGTGGTCAGAAACAAATAAACCTTCTTTAGAAAATCTGACTTTCTGTTTATGGTGCTGGAATGGGAACTTCATGTGCTGAACCCTTTTAGAATGTACTCCTATATCTGGTAACTTTTAGACTTTGAAATAATTGATGTTACCCAATTAATATAAAATTAACCTTTCCTCCATTATTATACATAATATAATATTTAATGGCAGGCTTATATGACATTTATCTAACAATTTATTTAAACAAAACAATCTAAACCTATTATTTCCTTCACTATAATGTTCCATTTTCTCTGTAGAGATACAAACAAAATAAAATCTGTCCAACTGCAAATAAAAAAACATTATCCCACCAATTAGCTGCCAGCAGAGACCTCGGAAGAGGCTGGTGTTTCTTTGGGGTAGGAAGCCTCCAGGGAAGCCTCTGCTGCAGCCTTCTATTTTTCTGTAATCATTGCATCTTGTCAGCTTCAAACAAGGAGTCCTCCTAGGACTGGGTAAGTACAGATATCTCACCCTTGCCATTTGGAAGAATTCCACTGACTGCATGAGAGTTAGATCAAGAGCCATTCAGTTTTCATGAAGACTGAACAAGACTACAATATCTCCATCCTGGTGACTGCACGAGTCTTACACAGATTACATCACTGCTCCTGTTACCATCACAAGTAAAGTTGGGAAACCACTGGAAGGAAGTGTGTAAAAAAGAAATAATACAGCAAAGTGTCCTTGTAAAATGTCTTTTGGACAGAATTCTTATTTTCTTTTCATGTCAGCACCATTATTCTCAAAAAGTCCTGACCATAATATTAACACCAAACGTATTTTGATGTAATTTAAGCGAGATCCATAATGGCTGTGCTTTCTGCTCAGAATCAAACTGAGAAGCAAATCCACGGCTGAGCGACATTTTTCTTTCTAAGATATGCCAGTAGAAACTTTGAGGGTTTCAACACAGATGAGATTAGCATATTAATATGCAGTGTCCTACAACCGCACAGGTTGCTGTTGATGGATTTTAGCAAGCTCTCTCACATTCTGTGGTTTTGGTTAAAACAAAGACATACAGGTTTTTCTCAATATAATCCAGTGACAAAACTTAAAATGGAAGCTGCAATGATCAATACTAAGAAAATAAACTTCACAAGGCAGAACAATGTGAAACCAAAAACATCTAAAATGAGAAACAAATGTTTCCAGTAAAATAAATGCTGTGGTTTTTTTTTAAAAAATAGGCATTCTTAATTATTTTTTTAGGATGAGAATTTACATCAACATTTGACCCAATAACTCCTAACCTTAATAAAAGCTGCATGTTGCAAAGAATTCCCACCAGAAAGCAGTGAGCCTATGGTATCTGGAACACACACAGGTCAGGTTTGGCTCAGAACAGAAAGCATTTGACTCCCAGAGGCAATATTTTTACTTTGAACATGATGAAGCTGTTCAAATTTTGTTACTAAATCTGAACTAAAAATGTGTGTCCTAAGTAAGAAATGTCTGTATCATTTAAAAGTTTAAAATGTCTCATGATTTCTAGCAGAGTTTTGGGAAGCTGAGACATTTATATTTTTCTGTGTACTGGACACATAAGGTCATGCAATTCTTTCCTGTGACCAGTTAGGCAAAACTCTAGCTGGTCAAAGAGACATAATTCCTCTCAACACCCTATCCTTCAGAACCATCAAAAATAGGAAATACACCTCATTTTTGAAGTAATATCTCACTAAGAAATGTCCTGTCATTATTACCTTAAAAGGATAATTTCTTTGAATTTGGAGAGGAAAGGATGAAAAAAAAAATTATATACTGCTACAACTGCATGGAAACTACGTAAAAGTTTTGATTTAGATGTAGAAGAAAAAATGGGAACAAAATATCAGTGTTCAGTGAGTCTTAACTTGGAAATTCTGGGCAGACTTTTCTGACAGTTACCTTATTCCCACTGGACTGAAAACCTGCAGTCTTTACAGCCCAGGGCCAGTGCTTTCCACCGCCCCCAGAAGGAAGACAAGCCTTGAGCCAACACCCAGCAGTGACCTTTCCAGGGTGTGAGATCTAGGTCTCCAGCCGTGTTTGAAATGCAAAGATGCCAATGCAGTTGCTTAAACAGGGGCATTGAGTGCCATTTGAGCTGGCAGGTACAACACAGCACCTACCCAAGACCTGAGCTCTGCACCAGCAGCTGGACACTAGGTGGGATACACTGGAGTATCTCAGATGCCACAAACAGACAAAACCATTTTCAAAGTTATTCTTCCCTGCTTATCCCTGCCCTTCTGCCATGCTGCAGTGTAAATATATGGTGATCTCCTACTTCCAGGAGGCCAACTCTTCTCTCATCAACATATATGAGGTCAACATTAAACTGAACTGTGTCGCTAGTCAGAACTGCCCAGGAAAATTACAAGCCTGTTCACGTCAATGTTTGGGTGGTTTTATGTGTGTTTACATATTTCTGTAGAAATCAGCTAAACAAGTTTTCTCACATCTATATCACACCAGTTTAAAACAAGATATTGGCTTTCTTCTCATTCGTATTAACACATAAAAATGAAAATATTACTCGCTTTTTAGTGCACTCTTATTCCTGGGATGAAATAAGTGCTACCTTACTGCTATTTAATATATGAAAATATATTCCATTAAAATATATTTCAATTAAAAATATACACATATACACAGTAGAGCATTGTATTAAACTGTCCTCCCCCACACTTCCACTTAAAGACTAAGCAGAAGGAAAAGAGACTGTAGTACAATAAGTGCTTACTCTGGAAATTAGCAAGCAAGACAGAGCTTCTCTCAGACAAAACTCATTTGTGCAAGGTTTTCTTCTGAGGGAGGGAGAACCACCCATCTGCCAGCTCTTCCTTCCAACCTTTTCTCTGTAAGTTTATATCTCATACTGCTCAGGAATTCAAGTTTTGTTACCAATAAGGCTTGTTGACATTTCTATGGTAAAAAAGCAAGCTCTGCTATCGGCACTGAATTTTGGTCATGCTTTTGTGTGTTTAAGTGGTTTGGGTTGGCATTTTTTTTTTGCCAGAACATATTACTTTGCTCTGATGATGAATTTATGAAGATTCAATTCTCACAAACTTCTAAGTAAGGCACACAGTGAAACCCACAGGCTATTATTTCTCATGGGATTAAAGAATATTTTTTATGATAGTGAATTAGTGATGGAAGAGAAGAGCTTTTCTCTTTCTCAGGGCACAATTCAGAGGCACAAACTCACTGATAATAATTTTAGTGGCTCTTGACAAATTCAAGAACATAAGGTCAGCTGCATCCTGTCCATGTTTGTGTAACTCACCGGTGAACGTGTATTACAGGTCTCCATCTGTGCTTACTCTCCACAGGATGTGATTGTACTAATCCGTACCAGAAAGCTTGATTACAAGCTTCAGCAGGTTTTGCTCTGAGTGCTGGAGCTCCTGTTCCAGTCCCCCATATGACAACCGGGATAGCAGCTGTCACAATCGGCATGTAGTACCAGCAGATCTCTGCAGACCAGCTAGTACTTCTGATGAAATACAAGAGGCACCGGTTTCTGAGGTGTCCTGTGTCCCCCTGCATGAATCTGCATGGAGGAACTTGGAGAAAATCCACCTGTGTATTCTGCATCCACTCCTTTTGGGGGCCACTTGAAGGTCCACCATTCTCTGTCAAAGGGCCACCCTTTGACCCTCGTACTGACAGTGCATGTCTGCTTCCAGGCTTGTGCTTTTAATTTATTCTCCCAGACCTTAAATCCCTTCAAAGCATTCCCACTGACTTCAGGGAGCTATAGATCAGGCACTGAAACTGTTACCCAGCTATTTTATCTTGCTGGACAATCCCCAGTGAACAATCTTTCTGCTCTCCAGCCATGTTCTTTTCCATGATTTCCTCTTTGGCTACAGGTTTGGCCAAATTTTTATATCTTTGAGTTAATTTAAAATGTTGAAATCAATTAATTTTCTATGCATTTGGGGCCTTATCACCACTACTTCTCCAGGCAAGTTGCCAGCAACTATCCCTAAGTTGTACCCGGCCAAGCTTGGGCAATATTAATCTTATTGTCAAGACTTGCATTTTTTCCATGCACATTCTCACATCTCTTCCAATCTCTACTCTTGCTTTTAACATTGTTTCCCTGAACTCAAGGCAACTAAGACATCAGAGAGTTGATGCTATTCCTCTGCACCTGGAATAGGTTATACCAAAGTGTCGTTCGTGGAATTTTTTGTGGTGACGACCTCCTGCTTCCAAACACAGGAACAAAATGTAGAATCTTGTTACTGAGTAGTAACTGTGGGCAACTCAAATTTTGTATGGCAAGTACTATGCAGGGAATCGCCAAAGATGATAGCCCATCCTCATGAGATTTCTTGTTCAAATATGCAGATCCATTAAGTCTGTCTGCATTCTGAGTGATTTTCCTACGATAGTTTACATCTCAAAGCTTTTGAAATTCTTTTTATAAGCAAGGTAGAAATTACAATTCCATACCATATTGCATTTTCCTTCTGAAAATATCTTTTTTCTTTATGTAAAAAATATAAGAATAGTAATTCTCGTATTTATTGTGTCTAATTGTGCTAGAGTGAGCATATTAGTCTGAAGTGCTAAGCTAAAGGTTACCAAGGAAGAAAAAATATTTTTTTTATTCTTGATGATGTCTGGATAATTGCTATGGTACTAGCACATGGATCCAGTATAAATTAGAAATGAAAAATTGTAGGTGTTTTTTGTTTTGTTTTTCTGTTGAAGATAAGACAAATTGGCATTAAATTACTAATTTGATGTCATGGTTACTTCTAGTTATTCAGATTGTTTTAATGAACAAACATGTTGATTTTTCTTTAACCTGTTCCTACTCTGCTACCACTGTAACTATGGATTTCAGGGGGAGGTGGGAGTTGAGGTTTTGGTGTGGTTTTTTTCTAGCTTTAGTTCTTATATTTAGATAATTTTCATGGCTCAGAGCATGTCAGCATTGCAGAGATTACAGCAAGAATTGTTTATCAGCCATGTAAATGGTTGAAAATATATTGGCTATAGGGAGTAAAACCATATTTAAAAGTAGTGATCAGAGGCTATAAGCTAAGGTCAACATAATTTATTTTGATTTTCAGAAAGCCTTTTGCAAAATCCTTTGGAATAAAAAGCTGTTCAGTATAATTCCATTGGCATAAAATTGATAAATGAAGAGGAGAATCAAGTTCACAGACTAAGAATATATTATTAATTTCCAACATGGAAAATGGTCAACAGTAGGAAATCTTATGCTCCTGTATTAAGTACAGTGTTTTTTGTTACATTGAGCAATCATCAGGGGAAGATGGTGAATAGTATGACAGAAAATATCTCAAACCTATTTAAGCCTTAAGAGAAACTGCATGGTTTCTGAGCATTTTGGCTATGGTCCAGTAAAGCTCTTAGCACTTGCTTAATTTTAAGCCCCTGAGTGGTCTCATTGCAAAAATCCTGGAAATGCAGCATTCTGTTGTGTGCTTGTTAGGTGTTGTTAAAACTCAAGATTTTTTCTTTATAAAAACTTGCTAGCAATTTTTTTTGTTAAAATGTGATTAGCTGTACTATTTATTCAGATGATGATTTTTATTTCTTTGAAGTTCCCTCTTTAAAAACATAACTGACCTAAATGCTTCCTCAAAAGTTCATAGCATCAAAAGTTATAGGAATGTATTCATTCTTCCAAATCCCCTATTTTGGGAAGGAGAGAATGCTGATAACATTATCAGCAAAAGCCACAGTTTGAAACTGTCTTCCACATCAAATGATTGTAGAAAAAGCATATGTAGTGCAAACAATATCATCGTTCATCTGGAGGCCTCTGCAGCACTGTTGGTCTGTCACAGACCTAATTCTGGTCTCATTTACAGCAGCATAACTCCACTGTCAGTGCAAACAGCACCACTGGCATTACCAAGGAGATTGTTTGTAACTGAAAACAGTAAAAAGACAAAGAGCACAAAGAAGAAGTTAAAAGTAAATGAGATATCCATTATTACCTCATGAATAATATTGCTTCCAAAGGATAACCTTGTTCATTTACAATCCATGATTACATACTAAGATACAGACTCAGTGAAAAGGTCTCATCTTCTCAAGTACTGCTCAGTCCACGTGGTAATACATATGTATTTTGAAAGACATCATAAGATTTGGTATACTATACATCCTGCCACAAATATTGGGTTTTGCCCCATGCATTGACATGAGTTTGATCTGGAAATATCTACAGTCAGTTGTTTTTATTATTTTCTACTTTTAGTCCATTTATCTACAGTGCAAACACCTGAAGGGAAGCAAGGGCAAACAGATGTAGCTTAATCTCCTATACAGCCTAATAAAAAAAGTCTTTAGCTATTACAGTCCTGTATGAGACAGCCATAGAAGTTCTTAGGAGCCATAGTTCTTAGGAGCTTCTGCCCTTAGCATTGCTGAGCATGCTGCGTAGGTACAACAAAGGCTGCTGTCTGCCCTTTGTAACATCCACTGAAGTTGCTGACATTTGCCCACTCATTGCCATGGAGTTCTTTGTGCAGATCGAACAAGACTCCTTATTTGCATAGCCAAATTTGGACCGTAGTAAATATAGTGATGGTGTTACACTCTTGGTTTCCTAACAAGGAAAAGTGTGTGTGTGTGTGTTTGCAAGTACGAATGTTTTAACAGAATATACCTCAGTATATTTCAGTGTTATGATAGTATGCAAAATAAATGGGTGCTGAACTCAGAAAACTCAGAAGCCAGGTTCTGTGCATGTGGGAGGAAGGACTGTAAAAAACCCCTTACTCTCCAGGAGATCCAGATACGCTTCTTTGAAGTTTCACTTATTTTTAGCCTGAGGGTCCAATTTTTTATTTATTCTATTTTGGAAGGAGTTAACTTGGAATTATCATTCGATGTTAAAAGATCTTACAAAAAAGCTGGGGAACTTTATGCATACTCATTTTCCAGTAAAATTGTTTTCAGAACTCACATACCTTGGTGCTAAATGCCATAACTTTTCACACATTTCTCTACTGTGAAATAGGATCTGAGATAACTATAATTTGCTGCTGCCTCAGATTCATTTCTTGCATGAGATCCTTTGAATGCTACAGCTTTCTCATAACACTAAGAACTTTACATTTCAGTTGAGGTCCATTATTTTCATCAAGTAGTCAGGTACATTGCCATATAGCCCATATTGTGTGTCTACTGATAAGAACTTACGAATTACAGTTCTCTAGATCTCATTTCTGCCCTGGCCTTCTGCCTCAGCATTCGTAGCGTAGTGTTACACTGTAGGTTATGATCATTCTACTACCTGCAGCAATTTACTTAACAAAGCTCTTTTGTATTTGCATGTGTCTCCATTGTGTATGTTAACTAGTGGTTTTCAGTCAATTATAAAGATCATCTATAATGATATATAGGTGATTTCAAAGGTATGAAATGAAATCTTATTTAGCACCAATTAAATGAGTGCAAGTAAAAATGACAGCTAGACATATGAAACAGAACTTCAGTGTGATTCCTCCCTACTAGCACTTTTCCACTAACACTCAGGTGCCTGAACCACGATTATGGTCCAATTATAATAGTACTTCTAGGATATAAGTTCCTTAAAATGCAGGCTGGAGACATTCCTCTTATTCACATAACAACTTAGTGACGCCTATGCTTTCAGAAGAGCAAATACCATGAAACAGTCCTTTTAAGGACCTTCATATGTTCACGAATATAGATCTGTTACAGTATTTTACTGTACACGGCTGCCTTTTTGGTATATGAAACAGATACATAATTGCCAAGGGGAGAAAAAAAAAAAAAAATCAGTGGATGGAATCCAGTGAAGGTCACTACTAATCGCGATTTTAACATTTCATGAAACATGGCCTACTATCGAGTTAAAAGAATCGAACAGATTCACAGTTTCACAGCTGAACTAAACCTACCAGTAATTTTTTCACTCTACACAAATAATGTTAGAAGTTTTTTAGCATTTTCAAGATTTGGGCAGATAGGGTGACAAATGCTGAAACTTTACTAGAGGAAGTTTATATATACATTAAATAAATATTAATTGTATTTTTTTCTCCTTAACTGGTATTTGGCAACTCAGAATTTACATTTTCTCTATTTCTTGTTTAAATGTTTTTAAACACAACTGGAAAAGCTCATTAGTTCAACCTTCCTTTTCTGCTGAAAGATCTTCATGCAGCCAGCAAGCACTTCAGTGTTCTTTCGCTGGGCAATGGATGTCAAATTTCAGGATCTTCTTCCATTTTTTATGACAGAAGGTGAAAAGTCTTAAATACATAAAAAAGTCCTAAATTTAACAAGTGTAAAGTTCAGGAATCTCTTCTTCAGCAGATGGCTGAAAATTTGGAGTTCAGAAAATAATGTACTATTATTATAATTGTATCCCAGGTAAGACATAATCTCATAGATACCTTTTAATGTTTTCTTGATGTAATGCATTTAAATTGTTGGTTAATATTGATGCTGTGAAAAGAATTTTATCAGAGATCCCATCAACAATTCATCTTCTTTTTTTGTAACTGTATGACACCTGAGAAAGACCGTATGACAGTAATCAGAATAACATTAGAATTATCATGAAAGTGTATTTGATGTTTTCCATTTATTCTTCTCTTTTCAGTTCTTTTTACAAGAATGAAATTAATTTTGTGTGATTTCCTGACCTCAAGACTGTCATGAGAATCTTGAATCAAAACTGCAAGGCTTAGATGCTAGTGTTAACAAGTAATCTGACAAAAAGAAATACATGAAATTTATTCACGAATTTTGGTTGCTGCTCTAGGGGAGACAGCATATATATGAGCCAAAATCCCTGCTAATTTTTTGGTTGCATTCTCTTTCTCTCCTGATTTTGTTTTGATGATTATTCTTAGTACTTCTATTCATGGTTGTATGGAATTATAGCTGCTTAATAGTGTGAAAGGTCTCATACTAGTAATAGCTAACCAAAACTGTATTTTGGCTCAATTTCGTGAAGCCATTTCTGTGCTATTTTCTATCAATAGCACAGAAACAACCCATGAAATAGTTGGAAGCTGCAATATATTTTAATGCCTCTTTCTGGTCACCTGAAACTTTTTTTAATATTGTCAGAATAACCTCAGCAACATTTTTACGCAGAATGATGCCTCTTCTAACCAAGAAATGATTTATATGTGGCAACCAGGTAAAAGTGCATAGCTTCACTAAAACCAGAAAAACTATCCTGATTTATACTAACTGAAGGTCTAGCTTAAAATAAAAACAAACAAACAAATACAGAAACACACACACACCCAATAAAAAAGAAAACTCGAAAATAAACTAAGAATTGATCTATTTCATGTATAAGGTTTGGTTTGGTTTGTTTTCTAATTCCTCTGAAGTGGTAAGGCTCATTTTGTCTCAAATGACAATTTGAGCACTGAGCAAGTTTGACTGAAAACCAATCAGATACTAGCTAAATAAGAATACTATTTGTCTTGGGCAGGATGATTACAATTAATAACCAACTGATTAGAACATAAGGTATTCAAATGTTTGGCTTGAGGTTTTATATCTAAGTGTTTTCAAGGGTTACCTCATATCTTTGGGACAAAGGACTGATTCATATTGTTACTCATTTAAGTATTAATGTCATAAAAAAAAAAAAGTAAAAACCCAGTCTGTGTCATGGAAAACATAATACTTTAGAGATTATTTTCCCTGCTTACATTATGAAGATAAAGCAGCCTCACAGTCTGCCTTTGCTTTCCTGACTCAGGGCCAGATTTTCAATAGTATCTCACTGCCTAAAGTTTCAGACTGGCACTAAGATTCATTGTTTTCTCTTCTAGATATATTCTTGTGGAAAATAAAGCATTCAAGGAGTCACTCCTTATGAAATTATTTCCTTAAGATGTTAAGGATTTCCCAAATCAAAGAGGTTCTATGGCAGTTACCTGACATCTGTACAAACCAAGGGTATTTGGATACATCAGTCTAGCTGAGCTGATTACTCTACAAGCCCAGGACACTAATATCGACTGTCTCTGTGTCTCCTATGATAATATAATCAATGTATAAGGAGGAATTTCTCAGCTTGGGACAATGACATTTTCCTTTGAACTCAAAGGCTAAATGTGTGTTCTTCATCCACTTGCAGCACAAGTACATTAAGACGTCCTAATGGCACGGGGAATCTGGTTCTTCTAATGGTCTCCCATAGGATAAGGATACCTGGTGATAATAGCTGTAACAGACATAGCAGCCAAGGTTCTGTACTGATAAATGAGTTTTAGATCTGTTTGCTTGCACTCAGTTCCTAGCCAGTATTCACAACCCATGTAACTGAAGTTTGGTTAACGTAAGTAGTTATGGCATGATACTTTTAAGCTTGCAGTTAAGACTTACTTAATAAAAAAATTCTTTTGTTGCTTTCAGATTAAAAAAAAAAAGACTTTTTGTTGCTTTCAGTTAAAATCAGAAGCTGTTTGTAAAGTTAAGGGTCCTACATGATATGTTTACATCCTTAGTGTAGTCAGAAGAGGTATTAAATCTGTTATAATAGTGAATGATGGAGACATTCACAAATACATTTGAGAACGTGTTTCAGTGTTTTCTCAGTTAAAAAACAGCGATGAAAAAAAAGAATGATTGTGCATCAACCACCTAGCATTTAAAAAAAAAATAAATTAAACAATTATCTATGTGACTTAACTAGCTGGTGCCGACAATGTATCTCCAATATGTTTACACAATTGATCTGTTAAACAGTTTTAATTAACATGTATGAAAATCACTATGCAGAAAAAAAGAATACCTTCACTAAGTGCTCTAAATCTGTTAATCAACACTGATCGATAAAGTACATCATATTTGCAACTATCCCTTTCGTTGTCAGGAAAAACCAATAGCTTATTAAGGACATAAATCAGTACAGATCTCTCCCTGCACCACTACAATGTGCACCTTCAATAGAAAATGTTAAAATAATTATTTACTGTCAGTGACAGTACATGCTTGCCATGGTGTATATGATTACTATCTGTCTTTTCATATTTGCTTTGCTGGTACCTGAAAGAAATCAATAATTTGCAATACATTTTGAAACAAGTTTATCAGTCGCACATTTTTTTATTTGCTGTCTGGTACAATGTTATCACAAAGCATATCTTTGTAAATAAATATCTTCCTTGTAAAGACTTATTCTTAGCAGCTAAATGCCTTAATGGATTTTACTACAACCCTACGGTTCGAGTAAATTAGATTTTAACTCTAACAGATACAGAATGTTAAGAAAAATGAAACAAAATGTGTCCTGCCACTCTAATGCAAACCTCTCAGTCACTCAGCCAGATTTACTGAATACCATTGAGACATATCCTCTGGCACTCTTACATCACTACAAGAGCTCAGAAAAAAACAAATTGAAAACCAACAGGCCCTTAGTATTTTCTTCAACTTTTAGTTGGACAAACTTCCATTGCAAAAAGGAAATAATCCAAGAAAGGCATGAGGATAACGATCTGACAGATAGCCTATTCCTTCCCACAGACAATGCAATGAGGAACAGGAAGACAGTGAAAGTCTGCCGGATTCTGTGAGAGAGTATGTTATCACCTGGATTAAAAACCAAATCAGGCCAAAACAATTTCACTCTCTCTAAGAACATATCTACCCTGATGATCACCCAAGTCAGCATAGTGTTTGTAGCCCAGACAGACATGTCTGAACTGTTAACTTCAGAAGTTGTATCAAATACTCATACTTGCTGAGACACTCAGCTGATGTTGCTCTCTATACTGTTGTTGATACTCAAGCATTTTTAAAACTAACTCAGGTTTGTCTTTGAGCTACAACCAGATATCTCGGCTGCAGCAGAAGCAGAGAGGCAGCTAAAGAATGGAACATCTGTGAAAATTAAGTGTGGAGGCAGCCGTTTCTAATCAATCTCAGGGCATGTCTACACTGGCAGACTGTAGCATGATGGAGAGAGACTGAAAATAACAAAGGTTCTGGAATGAGAATATTAACAGCATGTGAGAGGATCTACATGGATGCTAACTGCCTAGTAATGTAGCATTTAATTCATGCTTTTAATATAATCTAACTGTATTTTTCTGTGGATGATAAATCAGGAAGAAATACTGTGGTGAGGAGAGTTTTAATAGCTGCAACAAGTCAATGTCTGAGGAGAAAAAGACTCTTGGGAAAAGAAGAATCTGAATGTGGGAGAATTTGGGCTAAGAGAGAGCTGGGCCCTGGCGCCATAAAAAGACTCTGGGCTCTCTACAGTGGAAGACGACTAAAAATGTTTTGCAAAACAGGCTTTATGGGGAAGTGGGATGAAAAATAAATGGGTGGGAAGGAGGAAGGGGAATGTCATACATCTTTTCACCAACTACTATAGTCTTTGTTTCTTCCTCCCCCTCGTTTCTGTGGTGATTGGGTCACTCTGGTCCACAGAGCAGTAACTTGATGACACTAATAATGTAGTGACAGCTTCCTCTGGAGTCTTTATCTGGCTCCCTCCAGCAAAACTTTCCATTGGAGGGCTGCCTTTTGGCATTTCAAACAGTTTTTGCTACCTTCCGTTTTAAAATTCAAAATGGTTTAAGTTCCTCAAAGGCAGTTCATGAATTTGAATGATTTAGTTGCATCCTGTAGGCTGTGGGGGTATTGTTTCTGAAGCATTCTTCCTCTGAAGCTCTGGAAGTTCAGTCATATTACTAGTGAAGTCAGGAATTTTGTGAAGTCCTGATAATCAGTGTGGGCAGCTGGGAACATGTTTGTAATAGTTTCTGAACTGTTGATAAATCATACTGGTACTCCAGGATCAGTGCATATTCTGGGCAGAGAGAAAAAATAGAGACTTTTCCAGACAATTTCCATCATACATGCAGCAACTAACTTCATTTTAAATAATCAAGAAAACAGCTCGAAGGGTGGCATATTGAGTATTTTATTTTTGTGACTTTGAAAGAGTAAATGACTAAATGATTTTTTTTTTTTTTAAATATAGCAACTCATCTATTTCATCCTCCAAGTCTTCATTAACTTCCAATGGAGTCTCTAACTGCTTGCTGTTCATCTTCATGAGAAAACAGTACAAAATTCCTCTGGC
Organism: Aptenodytes patagonicus; assembly: GCF_965638725.1. Taxonomy (NCBI): domain Eukaryota; kingdom Metazoa; phylum Chordata; class Aves; order Sphenisciformes; family Spheniscidae; genus Aptenodytes; species Aptenodytes patagonicus. Next base: position 18,468,089 of record NC_134952.1, on the reverse strand, counting down.
CAGAAACTCCTATGAGATGTCAAGTGGCCTAAAAGTGTCAGGAGTAGGTTCTAAACCATCACAAGTCAGAAGATTTTTTAAAAAGACTTCCATGCTTCATGTCCAAACATACTTGCCAAGATCAATTGGAGAAGAGAAAATTCTGTCCTCTAAGCCACAAAGTCTTACTCAAATCGGTGCCATGGGACAGCACAAATATGTGAGACCATTCATTCATATGTGCTTAGAAGCTTAAAGACACCAACTACCAAGTTCTAGGAGTATTGTTTAGCCTTACCCACTCCAATGCGTTTCCTCTGGATGAACTACAACAAAACTATATCACAAAAATTAGATTAGGAACTAAAAAGCTTAAAGTTTAATCCATTACTTTGTTTAGCATACTCTTATCTAGATGTACCACTTTATTTATGTTTCCAAGTTACTTTACAGATGGGCAAACCATTTGCACTGTCAGGGATTTAAGTGCTTGCAACAGTGAATCCAGAAGGAGAAATCATACTTCAGGGATGTCACTTAAGTAATCTTGAGGTAATCTTTTCAAAGAAGAAAGACACAAAAAAAAAATTGCAAGTGATGTTTTAGACTTCTGTTTCTTCTGTCTTAGACTTTTTCTTAGGTTCCCTCAGCTAAGTCTTTCTGCATCATTAATTAATTTATCTTTGCCTGTAAGACTTTGCTCTCTTTCTGGACCTACTGAAGCCCAAAACTGCTGCTTAAAAACTTCCCTATTGTCACTCCTTCTGCTACAGTTGTAAAAAAAAAAGATCAATTATTTTACTAGGTTAGCCACCATTTTTTTTTTTTGAATTTTCTTTAACTTGGCTAAAGAAAATAAAAAAAGAAAATATTTTTCCAAAAACTGGGCTAGGTTTGGTTTTGTTGTTGTTTTTGCACCAGGTATAGGTAGAGGTTGGCTAGAATATGACTGGATTGGCAATCTGAGCATTTCTTTGATTTGCTCTTGCTTCCCTCAACATCTTCTCTAAAATGCTGGAAGCATGCTGGGACTGTTAGCAAATGTTTTTTATGAATGGATGAATTCTGCTATGGTCTAGCAATCCTTAAATGTTACATATTCAGGGAATAAATCCACCTCTCCTATTATTTTATAACCTTCAGTCAAACTGAACTTAAAGACCTGGCCAGTTATTTCTATGCCCCAGAGGGGAAAAAAAAATAACAACCTAGAGATAGTTCATAGAAAAGGTTTTAATGTATCAAGACATTGTATATTTTACTCTACCTTGTTCTCATGCAGACACTACTGTAATCCATAGCTTTTATTACCTGATAAACTGGAATATGGTGTGTGGCTCCCAAAACCTCGTGTGAAGCCACCTGTGAAATCACTGTGGCACAGCAGAGCACCGGGCTCAGCAGAGCTAAGTACACTGCCTTACAGCAACAGGACATTTGTCCATCCACCACAGAGGAGCCCTATACAAAACTGTCTATGAAACTGTCAGATATTCAGCCATGACCAGAGTCAGAGCCTGTCTCATCTTCACAAGGATTACTAGACAACTGCTCAAATGATGAACAGCGCTCTCACAACATTCTACCGCTTTGGCTTTTCAGTCATAGCTCCTTGCTTCACTTGGAGTCTTTCCTTTGACACTACTGGCAAAGCCTCAAGATGAGAGTTGCCAGCAGATCCAAATCTCCCAGCTATAAGCCACAGGCAGAGCTTGGAATGGCCCTGCCAGACACAGTGATCCAGCTGGCTGCTCCGCACACATGAATGCTCCTGTCGCCATCAGACCACTGGGAAAACTACCCAGTGTGGCTGTGCTTGCTCATCCAACCAATTCCTGCCCTTCCTCCCTTGCCACAGCGAAAACAAGTTGCTTCAGACAGCAGCAATATTTCCGAGCTACCAGTGTTAGAAGAACGTGCTAGAAGAAAAGAATGAAGGGGAAAAAAAGGAACAAAATAAAACAAAAAAACCCAGAAGGAAAAGTCTGTAAAGCTTACACAAGCTTCCCATTTTGTCTTTCCTGAATATAAAACATTCCTCAGCCTGTTCTCCTCCTCTAACACTGAGCACACACTCCTGACCTTGGTTACAGTTTCAGCAAGCTACCAGAGAAGCAAGATAACTCCTGCAAGCTGGACCAACCACTGTTCAGCCTTTGTTCTTTCACAGAAGAAACAACTCAGTGCAGCCTAGGTTGTCCCAGTAAGGCACAGTTTTAGGGTAGACATGGACAACCTTATGGACAACCCCCCAATACCTTCTTACTTGTAAGAATGCTTTGCTACCTTTGTGTTACTGTTACATCCTTGATCTCTACTGTGAACACGTCCACTCATAGGCTGGTCCAGCTTTTACATGTGAATTAGCCCATTGAAAGTAAACTTTTAAGAAAGAGATGGGGCAGTGATGTTGACCTGGTGTGAGGCAGGAAGGGGAGGCACAGCAGAGCTCTTGTGCTGAGTATGTCTCACTTTCTGTGCTGCAATAGCAGGAGCAACTGAACCTTTGCTTCCAGCTTTTTCAGAAATATGCCTAACAGCTTGATAGGGGTACCAGGTCTACTGCCACCCAGTGTCTCTGTGAAAAGATAACTGCAGAGAGAGCAGCAATAGCAAACTAGCAGCTAGAAAGTGAGTGAGTTCTGGAGGAGAGCAGGCTGCAAGAAACATCTATCCCTTCTAAAGGAAGGGTGGACGCACACAAACGTTTCACTCAAAGGTTATCACAGCTACTCACATGGTTCTTATTTTCTCAGCAAGAATACTGAGAAATTTAACATTTTTGAGTCTGATGACCTCAGGGGCTAAACACATAGAGGACAGTGACAATTACTCTGCGGGCAGCAATTTTGGCACTGCAATTTCTTTGTCCAAAGAACCTATTCTCTTTCCCAATTCTCCTGTTCTTTTTATGGGCATAATCAGGCCACTTCCAAGCTAGTGATCTCCACCCTATCCCCTCCCCAGTTTCCCTGTCCCAGGGCCTCATCGCAAGCTGCCATGTTGGAGAAAAAGAACAGGTACACCTTACAGGCTTGCTCTTCCCAAAAGAAGAACAAAGTTTCTTTGCCTCTGAAAAAACCCAAAGAAATTCCTTAAAACATTTAACAGTGATCAGGATGATCATAAAGAACATTTCCAGAGCTGCTTTGAAATATTATCAGCAAGTATGGGAACAGGGCTGGGATGACTCAGGAGCTTGAGACTGGAAAAGAAGACTGAAAAGGGGCAACGGCCAGGGCCAGTATTCCTTGAGGAGTGTTTGTTGGACTGCTGGACATCCATGGTCAATAGTAATTTGAAAGTTAAGTTGGACATTTGAAGAAGCTTATGGATTTTCTGAGATTTCTGTTGGTTAGTGTCAGAAGATGTTGGCACTTCAGTAGGCTTAATTTGGTGCAGAAATTCCTCTTGATATTGCCTGTCTACCATTGGCACAGGTGGTCTAAGCCTGACTTCATTTCAGAAGGCCACTGATAAAATATTCCAGAGCAATGAAAGAGGTGGTGTCCTTTCTATCAAACATCTGGGTTTGCTTCTACAGAACCAGCAGGCATAGATCCTACTGGAGCACCCTTTCTTGATGACTGTGAATGCTCTTGACAGAAATAAAGCAGTAGGTAGCTGATGTTTGCCTCCTGATTTGATCCCCTGGGGAAGGAACATTTTTTGTCCATCATACTCAGATGCAAGAACGATCATTCTCCACCATCCTTGTTGTTGGTTGATTCTGGGACATGGAAAAGGCCTCTGAGACCTGGGATGAATGGTAAGGAGAGATCAACAACAGAGCACAGGGTGTTACATGTGTGTACTGTGGCTGTGGACTTTCCTGGAAGAATGAACTGTCTTATTATGTCCTACCTGTTGTCTATCCTCAGAGCCACCTGAGGAGTAGTGGGAGAGGCTGATGACCAAAAGGTTTGAGTTTGGTCTCACTCAGGCTGCTAATTTTGAGAAGGTGTCACAGGCCTTTGCTGTGTCACAGCCTGGGTTCTCTGTCTGACCAGGAACAATGCTGTTGAACTGGAAGGGCCCAATGAATCCCCCAAGGAGTGGGACCATTGTGTGCTGCCCAAAGGGGCTGAAGGTCTGCAGTGTGGATACAGATTCAAGTTGGGATTCCTCTACTGGAAGTTGTCTCAGAAACAGTCACAGAGCAGTATAGATGTAACCATACTTCTTCCTATATCCTGGATTGCACAATGGATGGTCTTATCTGCAATAGCTGAAACTTTTTGAATGACTGAAAGGTGTAACCATCTTAGGAAAGTTTCTGGAATGATGAGGTTTTTGGTCCTTTTCCAAATGCGAACAAATCTCAAACTCTGGCGATTTGGCCATTATTAATTACAAGAGTTTGTAAGGCAGTACAAACACTTAAGGTAATGCTAGTCAGTGATGGACAATACTATCAATAGGGATAATGTTGTTTAGCAGCTAAATGCAATTCAATTCTGACAGGTAGTCAGTTATAATGTCAATTATAACTGTTTCAAAATGTCAAACATAAGTAAAGAAAACCCAAGTAGAACAGTTATCATTCTTGAAAACTGCATGGCATTTTTAAGGAGAGCTATTGCCTTTTTAAATTTTACAGCATTAAAGTACAGAACAGCTGCTCAGTCACAAAGTGTGCTGGTTTGTGAATATTCTTGATGGTTTTGAACTGTGGAGGTGTTTATCTGTCTAGCTGGAGCATATCACAAAAAGTATTCTTTTCCAGTTAGTTGCTAAATTCAGTATTTTGGAAGCACAATCTGAAAGTGAACTCACTAGAAGTAATCACCATCTGTATTTTCCCTTTACTTAAAGAGAAAAAAAAATCCTTTCCATGTTGCAATTAAAATCATTCATTTGTTTTACATAGTAGTAATGAATCCCTCTTGCACTTGCTTTTTAGTTTCCTCCTTTGCAAACTATTACATTACTCAGAACAGAATCTACTGAAAAGCAAAACACTAATTCACTTTATATGAAACTGCCGTTTATGAAAGTGATGCGAAGGTAACCTGCTTCCCATTTGCAAGCACTTTGACACAAAGCAGTCAAACACAACAGATAGCTGATAATTCATCCAAAGGTACAGACTGAGCTGGCAATAGCTGTTGCCAATACTGTGCTGTGCTTTGCAGAATACTGCTACTTCCTGTAACCAGTTCACAAAAGTGGGTGAGAGAAGAATGAGGTTATTATCTGTGGGGTTTTTTTTAGTAATGAAATGGGTCCTTGGCTTGTTGTAACATGTCAGCTGAAAGCTGCAAAGAAGGTGTGATGAAATGGATGATTTTCTTCCTATTAACATAAATGCTTTGCTTCTAAGGAGCATGTAATGATCAAAGGACATTACAACAGAAGAAAGACTTTCTGATGAGATCTAGGGCTTTTAAAGGTCTAAAAAGAAGGCAGGTGGCTAAATCGGGACTTGTGCTGAAGTTCAGTATCTAAGTCAAGAACCATGGTCTGAAAACTGTAGCTTTACATGCCTTTCTTTTTACAGTTTTAAAGTTCCCAAGCACCCCAGAGGCCAGCAGCTCGGTGGTTATCTTATACCCCAATTGCTCTGGTTCTGATCCTGATCCCTCATCCAGCTGCTTCTTTTGAGAAGGTTCATTGCAGCAGGTGAGGTGTTTAAACTACCTTTTTCTGGTTTTAGTCCGAGCCTGCAGCTTTCACATGCTGTTAGATTCGGCACTTATACAGGTGTGGAAGTTCCAGGTCATGTTTCCTTTTGTTGTCTTAAAGGATTAAACCTCTGTTCAACACTTCCCTCAGGAAAATGGTCCTCATCATGCAATGATCCATTCTAAGCATGCAGTTCTCAAGATTTTTTTTTTTTTTAAGTTTGGATTCAGTGCAGAAATGAATTCAAAATTTCTGGGTTGAGAGGAAAGGATGAGAATACTCCTTTATGTAGCCTTCAGCTTAGAGTACGTGGCTAGAATGGAGTAAGGAATTTTACTGAAGGACTAGTTATGGACTTCCCTCAGTTCCAAGGTCTTTCTCCATCTACTTGCAGGTTACCTGCAAGGAGTCCTGCTAGTTCTTGTGTTGTTTCTGAATTTGTATAAGTTTTATCAGAATGGTAGAGCTCCAGTGTGAAAGTATTTTGCATTCACATTTACCTATAGATGTGACTAAGGCAATACCTTCAAGGACATAACAGAGATTAGTCTTAGTCCTTCAAGAAGAAAGGGAAATAAATTGCAATGAGAGTCAGCCAGAACAAGTTGCTCTGGAAAGTAAGGAAAAACGATTGTGCCATCCCAAGGATGGTAACTTATTTTAGTCTCATTGCTTTGCAGCAACATCCAGTATCATACCAGCAACAAAATGCTAATGAATTTATACATTTTTTTTAAGCTGTGGTGTGATGGAAGTTGGGTGAAGTTGGGAGGAACACGGGAAATTTCCACAATCAGTAGAGGTAGGAAAGCTAGATCAGGGACATTTTAGGGGGCAGTGAATCTCTCTTACACAGCTATATTGCTCTTCTGTAGTCAGTTTGAGACCATTTGGTGGACGCCTTCATTGGGGGTATCATACCTGGGTAGTGGAGCAGGCAATATTAATGGGTGTGAGGTTAGAGCACAAAAGTACTTCCCTACAACCCTGAGCACATCATCTAAATCCCATAGAGAAGTGGATTTAAGACACACCTGACTCCTCAGCACTTCCCTATTGCTCTATTGCCCTTCTGCTTTCTTGCTATTTTAGATCCTTTTTCTGAACTGATTAACTCTCCACATGCACTGTGGAGAGAACCTTACACTGGATTCTGTTACGTCCCTGAGACCCAAATATCCTTTCAGTATGTCTTTTACTTTATATGCTATAGTATTCTAAAGTAAAATAGCTTTATGGTGCACAGGGGTTTCTTTGTCCAAGTTCCTATGAAGTAACTAAGAAGACGTTGCAGAGTGTGAATTCCATCGCTCTCAGTGATCTACACATATTGACAGAAGAACTTAATTTCCGTCATTGCAAAAGAATCCTACTCCTAAAATATCTCTGAAGCCAGGAAAAGAAAATCAGCAGATTAACACCTATTAGGATTAAGTAAAGTAGGCAGTAAATAAGTAAAGAGACAAAGCATTTCTCCGCACAATCTCTTAAAAACGGAAGAGAATTCTATTACAAAGAACGGAAAACTCCTTGTCAGAGTTTTCACCGATTCCCTCTTTAGCCTCTTATAGAAAGAAAGCAATAGCATAAAAACTAAACCTTGAGGGTCCCTATAGATCTTTTCACACATTGTTCTTTAGAAAATTTAAACTCAGCACTGTAATAAATTGATGTCTTCCTGTTATCTAGCCAGATGAAATTGACATAAATTCCCATTTTTCCAGGCAGAATGGTAGATCTGACTAAGATTTCCAGGGCAAATTACCTTCATACTGGTTATCACAATGTAGCATTTTTTTCTGCATGGCTGTTATTGTTTTCATTGATTACAATACCTCTGGGTATCCACATAGGAAAGCACAAATACATACATACATGCAAAAAATAAATATTTTTTTTTTAAATACAACAATTCTGAAGATGTATATTTGGCATTTAATGGCCAGCTTGATCTCAAGTAGTACAGTATGAACCTTATGTGGGGTACAACCTATCCAGACATGCTTTATTGTAGCTGAAATTAAAATTTAATAGTTTTGGGGCTTTTTCTTAATTGCAGGTGTTAAGGAGCTGCAGAAGCTAATATATTTCATCATTGTAATGGTCTCCTCTGACCCAACAATCTATCCACTCTAACATTTGCATAACATGACTGCAGATTTTATCTAGCAATCCTTGCATCAAGCTTAGCAACTTTTGGATGAAATCAGTTCAGAAGCTTTTTCATAGAATCATAGAATCATAGAATCATTAAGGTTGGAAAAGACCTCTAAGATCGTCGAGTCCAACCGTCGACCCAACACCACCATGCCCACTAAACCATGTCCCTAAGTGCCTCATCTACACGTCTTTTAAATACTTGCAGGGATGGGGACTCAACCACTTCCCTGGGCAGCCTCTTCCAATGTTTAACCATTCTTTCAGTAAAGACATTTTTCCTCATGTCCAATCTAAACCTCCCCTGGCACAACTTGAGGCCAATTCCTCTCGTCCTATCGCTAGTTACTTGGGAGAAGAGACCGACACCCACCTCACTACAACCTCCTTTCAGGTAGTTGTAGAGAGCGATGAGGTCTCCCCTGAGCCTCCTTTTCTCCAGGCTAAACAACCCCAGTTCCCTCAGCCCCTCCTCATAAGACTTGTTCTCCAGACCCTTCACCAGCCTCGTTGTCTTTCTCTGGACACGCTCCAGCACCTCAACGTCCTTCTTGTAGTGGGGGGCCCAAAACTGAACACAGTATTCGAGGTGCGGCCTCACCAGGGCCGAGGACAGGGGCACGATCACTTCCCTACTCCTGCTGGCCACACTATTTCTGATACAGGCCAGGATGCCATTGGCCTTCTTGGCCACCTGGGCACACTGCCGGCTCATGTTCAGCTGGCTGTCGACCAACACCCCCAGGTCCTTCTCTGCTGGGCAGCTTTCCAGCCACTCTTCCCCAAGCCTGTAGCGCTGCATGGGGTTGTTGTGGCTGAAATGCAGGACCCGGCACTTGGCCTTGTTGAACCTCATACAGTTGGCCTCGGCCCATCGATCCAGCCTGTCCAGGTCCCTCTGCAGAGCCTTCCTACCCTCGAGCAGATCAACACTCCCACCCAACTTGGTGTCATCTGCAAACTTACTGAGGGTGCACTCAATCCCCTCATCCAGATCATCGATAAAGATATTGAACAAGACTGGCCCCAAAACTGAGCCCTGGGGAACACTGCTCGTGACTGGCCACCAGCTGGATTTAACTCCATTCACCACAACTCTCTGGGCCCGGCCGTCCAGCCAGTTTTTGACCCAGCGCAGAGTCCACCTGTCTAAGCTGTGAGCCACCAGCTTCTCGAGGAGAATGCTGTGGGAGACAGTGTCAAAGGCCTTACTGAAGTCGAGGTAGACCACATCCACAGCCTTTCCCTCATCCACTAAGCGGGTCACCTGGTCATAGAAGGAGATCAGGTTGGTCAAGCAGGACCTGCCTCTCATGAACCCGTGCTGGCTGGGCCTGATCCCCTGGTTGTCCCACACATGCCTTGTGAGCGCCTTCAAGATGAACCACTCCATAATCTTCCCCGGCACCGAGGTCAGGCTGACAGGCCTGTAGTTCCCCGGATCCTCCTTCCGGCCCTTCTTGTAGATGGGTGTCACATTGGCAAGCCTCCAGTTGTCCGGGACCTCCCCTGTTAACCAGGATTGCTGATAAATGATGGAGAGTGGCTTGGCAAGCTCCTCCGCCAGCTCCCTCAGCACTCTCGGGTGGATCCCATCCGGCCCCATAGACTTGTGAACATCCAGGTGGCGTAGCGGGTCGTTGACTGCTTCCTCTTGGATTATGGGGGGTTCATCCTGCTCGCCGTCCCCGTCTTCCAGCTCGGGGGGCCGAGTACCCTGAGGATAACTGGTCTGCCTGTTAAAGACTGAGGCAAAGAAGGCATTGAGTACCTCAGCCTTTTCCTCATCCTTGGTGACAATGTTCCCCCCCGCATCCAATAAGGGATGGAGATTCTCCTTGGCTCTCTTCTTGTCATTAATATACTTGTAAAAACATTTTTTGTTGTCTCTAACAACAGTGGCCAGATTGCGTTCTAGCTGGGCTTTTGCCTTTCTCATTTCCTCTCTGCACGACCTAACGAGATCCCTGTACTCTTCTTGAGCCCCCTGCCCCTTCTTCCACAAGCGGTAAACTCTCCTTTTTTTCCTGAGTCTCAGCAAGAGCTCCCCGTTCAGCCAGGCCGGTCGTCTTCCCCGCCCGTTCTTCTTACGGCGTACGGGGACAGCCTGCTCCTGCGCCTTTAAGACTTCCTTCTTGAAGAACATCCAGCCTTCCTGGACCCCTTTGCCCTTCAGGACTGTCTCCCAAGGGACTCTCTCAACCAGCGTCCTGAACAGGCCAAAGTCTGCCCTCCGGAAGTCCATGGTTGTGGTTTTGCTGGCCCCCCTCCTTACTTCACCAAGAATCGAGAATTCTATCATTTCATGGTCGCTAAGCCCAAGACGGCCTCCGACCACCACATCTCCCACCAGTCCTTCTCTGTCTGTAAACAGCAGGTCGAGCGAGGCACCTCCCCTGGTAGGCTCACTTACCAGCTGTGTCAGGAGGTTGTCTTCCACACACTCCAGGAACCTCCTAGACTGCTTCCTCTCTGCCGTGTTGTATTTCCAGCAGATGTCCGGGAAGTTGAAGTCCCCCACGAGAACAAGGGCTAGCGATTGAGAGACTTCTGCCAGCCCCTTGTAGAACGCTTCATCCGCCCCTTCATCCTGGTTGGGTGGTCTATAACAGACTCCCAGCAGGATATCTGCCTCGTTGGCCTTCCCCCTCACCCTTACCCATAAACACTCGACCGTATCATCATCACAATCGTTGAGCTCTAGACAATCGAAACACTCCCTAACGTACAGAGCCACCCCACCGCCTCTCCTTCCTCGCCTGTCCCTTCTGAAGAGTCTATAGCCATCCATTGCAGCACTCCAGCCGTGAGAGTCACCCCACCATGTTTCTGTGATCGTGACCAAGTCATATCTCTCCCACTGCACAATGGCTTCCAGCTCCTCCTGTTTGCTGCCCATGCTGCGTGCATTGGTGTAGATGCACTTGAGCTGGGCTATCGATTTCACCCCCAGCATTGGCACGCCACCCCTAGGCTCATCTCTAGTGAGCCTGGTTTTATCCCCTTCCCCCTTCGAACCTAGTTTAAAGCCCTCTCGATGAGCCCTGCCAATTCATGAGCCATGATCCTTTTCCCCCTGTGAGACAGCTGAACTCCATCTGTCGCCAGCAGGCCCGGTGCCGTGTAAACCTCCCCATGATCAAAAAAGCCAAAGTTCCTCCGATGGCACCAGCCCCTGAGCCACGTGTTGATCAGGTGTGTTTTCCTGCTCCTTTCAGTATTCTTCCCTGCCACTGTAGGGATTGAGGAAAACACTACCTGTGCTCCCAATCCTTCAACCAGTCGCCCCAGTGCCCTGAAGTCCCTTTTGATCACTGCAGGACTTCTCTCCGGAACCTCATCACTGCCAGCTTGTATAACCAACAGTGGGTAGTAGTTGGAAGGCCGTACCAGACCAGGGAGCTTCCTCGTAATATCTCTGACCCGGGCCCCAGGGAGGCAGCAGACTTCCCTGTAGGATGGGTCTGGTCGGCATATAGGGCCCGCGATTCCCTCAGAAGGGAATCGCTTATGACAATTATCCTCCTTTTTTTCTTAGCAGAGGCGGTTATAATGCGTGGGGCTGACTGCCTCACCCTAGGCAACCTCCTGGATGGACCTTCGTCTACATCCTCGTTTGCCTGGCCCTCAAGTTCCAGGGCCCCATATCTGTTGTGTAAAGGCAACTGGGAAGGTGAGGGAGGCCGGGCAGGGGTTCACCTGGCACCCCGAGCAGGGACCTGTTTCCATTCCCCCCCATTTCTGCATATGAGTCTTCAGATCTGGGTTTAGTCCTCTTGTGTAAGTTCACTGATATTATCTTGGCTCCTAGTGGACACTTATCTGCACTGCAAAACTTGGCATTGCAACATATGATTGGCAGCCTGATGAAGAGAAGCCCAGAGTAGGAACAGCAGGAGTGTTGGAAGGTCAGGATTTGCACTGGCTGAGCTGTGCTGGAGAGCTTGTACAGCACATTTGCATAATTTGCTGTGGAAATTACTCAGTTCTCACAAATATTTTAAAAAGAGAAAGGATGTCTGCATATTAATGGATTTACAAGAAATATTCACTAATCTCATGCTTTGAGATTTAGGTTGTTCACAAAATACTGGTTGAATAAAGGGATTTTACTCATTAAACCGAAGAAACAGACTTTGAATAAAAATGTAAGGGCTTTTTGTTCCCACTGTGTAAAATCAGGATGAATGGGACATGTTTCCAACCTGAAATCATGTTGTGTGGAATATTATTATAAAATTAGGACTTTTTTTCAATAATTATTTTATTAAAAGATGAATAACAAGGAAAAACTCAGAAGGAACGAAAAACAGGAAGAACAGGAGAGTGGGAAAGGTAGCTTATAGCTTTTTGTTGTCACAGAGACTGCTTCTGGAAACTAAGGTAGATTTTTTAAAGCTAGCATTGTGCCTTATTCGGTACACACTTCAGGAACTAATCTGGGCACAACTGATACAGGGGACCATGAAGGACTAGGAAGGAATGGTCATTAAATTGAGGAATCTGTTGTTATGAGATGCTATGAAGGGCAAAATACAAATTAACTTATAAAGATGGTAGAGAAAACAATGGTAGAAAAACATAGTGGGGATATTAAATACCATAGTCTGGATGCAAATTCCAAATCAGGAAGTTTTTGGGTCATTACCTGGAGGTCTATCAACAGTCATGGGGAATGGTTTTATTTCCTGTTTCTAATAAAATTTCCCTAATCATTTGCTCCTGGCCACTGTAAGAGAAAAGATATTAGGCTATATGGATCTTTGATGTGACCTAATATGATAGTTCTTATGCTGTCTGTAGCTTTTTACCCTCAAATCAGGGAGCTCCCTAGTTAAGCTAGTTTTGATTTCTTGTTTGTTTGTGAATGTGTCTGCAGATATCTTCCAAGTCACAAGTACTACAATGTATTCATATATTCAAGGAAATATACGCTGCTTATTTTGAGGTGGTAGGAAAATTATACTTCCCCAAAAGAGCAGAATGATTAGCAGGGAAAAAGCTTATTAACTAGAGGAGGATTTTCAAATTATTTTGATATATTTTGCCATTATCTAACCCCAGCTCTGGATTCTAATCCACAAAAAGAAAAGGAGCTAAAGGTTTCTAAGTATACAAAATGATACCATCAAGTAAGCCCTAATAAGTTTCATTGGTTCCAAATCAATCTGTCCAAACAAGGGGAAGCTCTTTGCCAAACAAAGCATGATCCCAGAGTTTGTTCTGCAACAGAACTTGGAAAAGATGGAATAACCAATATGTTGGTGGTGGGATAGAAGATGCAATATGGGGAAGATTCTGGGCATTGTATCATTCTTTGTGACACCTTGTAATTTAAACTTCCTTTACAGTTATATAATCTCCCCTGTGTGCTGCAGCAGGCTCAGCCTGTTTTTTTCTCCCTGGTTACAGTTTCTCCATATTTATTTAGAGATGCAACTTGGAATTTCAACCCTCTGTTTAGGAGAAAAAGTGAGCTAGTAATTCTAACTAGCTTCTGTACAGATATTTGCTTGGAAAACCCTTTTAGACCATTCACTTTTCAAATCTAGTCTTTACTTATCACAGAGCAACCACAGAAAACAATTAATTACGAGGTATTATAAATTAACATGTAGGACATCAGAAAAAAGAGAAGTTGGAGCTACACCAAAGACATTATATAAGAAGCAGTGCCTTAAAGGCAGATCTTTCCTTAGACTCAGTAGCAGTGAGCATTCTACATTTTCCCATTTACTGAGGATTGCAAGATTGTTTCTGTGCAGCTGACTTTCACAAAAAGTGCTTTTCCAAGGCTGGAATTTTTTACCTTCTTCTACAGCCTTGAAAGTAGCTTGCCCAGATGATCCTAGCAGGCATCTCTCACTTAATCAATCCCCTAGCACTAGAGCAGCAATGGCAATTAATGGTACATTGTTCTACCCTGGTTTTGCCTGAGAAATACACTTCTCTAATCTTCCAAAGACTGAAAATAGCTTTTGCCTCCCAAAATCTGATTCCAAATAGAGGTAAGTAAGGGAAATGTAACAGCCTGTGAAATGTAGGAAGTCAGATTTGTGGCCCTCAATGCTTTTGCAACTATGTTTGGGGAAGAGTCAGAGCAAGCTTTTTGTTTGTTTATTCTCAGGCACTGATACTTTACACGAGAAAAAGCAAAAGTTGTTATTTTGGGGTAGGTAAAAAAGAAATAGAGCTGTGGGGCACCTGAAGTGTCAGCAGATGAAATCCTTCTGTTTATTGTGCAGATGGAGGAGTATAGTTTTGACTACTTGACCTTTTGGATTCTGGATCTGAGAGTTTGATAAACAGTCATCATAAGCAGAAAGCGCCTCTGAGAGCACATGGTGAAAGCCACTGGTGAGACATAATATATTTATTTAATCGTCATGGCTTATATTGGATATCTGGACTGGAAACCATAGCTTGAAGAAATGCCAAAAGGAGAGAAGTATATTTATTTAAAATATTTATATATGCCAGGGGTTCACTGCAGACATGAGATTCTTCTGTGGGAGTGGAAAGGCAAATTGTAAATTACATATTCTAACCCTGTCACTCTGAAAAATTGTAACCCCCTTTTAGCTGTCTGGCTTTAGAACAGGGAAACAATGCAGACAGGGCCTCCTTTGAAGATGACAGTGTGTCATGTTATGTAATGTCGCGGGAAGGTTGCCTATCAGACAAATTTGTATAAGCTCTTACTACTGGGAATATACAAAATATAGAAAGTAAATACAAAATTGTTTAATTTGAGGAATTTTTGTCCTTTTGTGTGATTTGGAAGTGCACCTATTTTTTTACCCTGATGTTTTCCCTAAGTGTTGTAACAGTTTGAAGCAAAAATAGCCCCCTAATTTCCTGAGAATACAGATTCACTGTCAAATAAAAATGCATTTAATTTTGAGCAAAAATAATCCCTGTTTTGGGGTAAAAATGTCTTGGCAACTGAAAATTTGCCAATTTACCTAATCTTATAGTAATAAAATTGTAATAAAACTCAGAAACTTTGCAAATCATAGAACATCACATGGTACATTTTGCAAGACAGACTTCATAAAGAAAATATTGTACAGCTTCATTCATTAATTTATGTATAAGAGATCTGAAAACCAGACATGAAGTAGACCATGTCTGGTACACTGTACACGAACTAGACTATGCCTGGTGGTTGATTTTATACATTCAAAAATCCAACAAGGCGGGTGATCACCTGTTGATTCTTTACAAAGACCCTCATTCAAAATACTGTACATCTGAGGCTTGTGTGCATACGTATGATCAGAATGAGATTTATATTTGCAACTGCTATTATTCCCTCCTCAGTTACCTGAAAATTATTTTACTCCACATTAAAATGAGTATTTCATGTCTCATATTAGTACAAAGTTTTGTGTCCCACTGTTTTGTTCTTCAACATTATTTCTGTATGTACCATGTAAATGACCATGTGACTCACACAGTATAGTTAACATTTTGAAATGCTGTGTCGTGACTACTCATGTTTGGTTCTCATGGGTTTAATTGTATGCATAGTAGAAATGCTTTTTTTACTTTCTTTGTGGAGACTGCAGTGATGAAGCAAGAGATTTTATGTTACTTGTGGAATGCTTTTTGCATCTTTTAAACAATGGTGATATGCATTACTGGAAGAGTTGTCATTTCCAGTTGTAATTGATTTGCATGGCTGCCATGGTGTAACACGTAAAATCACGACAGCAGGGAAATATGGGAAAAGGCAAGTCACCACTGTGCTTAATCTGGGATTGTTTGTTCATCATATTTTAAAGTTTAAGTTGCACTTGTCAGTTGGAATCATGGACTGTCTGATCCTTTAACTACCCCCAACCCTTTCTCTTTCTAGAGGCTGATGGCATTGGTGCAGTGCAGTGAATTCACTGGAGGACATTCTTGCCCTTCAGGATTACGAAGACTGCAGGAAACTGTCTCTTGGTTATTCTTGTTGAGGGTTAAAGAAAATAGAAGTTTCAGTGTATTTTAAATACCTTAAAAGAGAAGTGGGTGTGGATTACTGGCAATGTTGCTGCTGCTGCTGACATGTCAGTCACCCCATGAACTTTCCTGCCTTGTTCCAAAAATCACCTTATTTCCCGCCCATTCTTAAATACCCAAACTGATCCTGCGCTTTTCAGTACTGAGTCAGCCTGACCAAGTTTTTCCTAAATATGCAATCCTAATCTCTTTGACTCCCTGCTACATTAAATATCATTCTGGCATGTTAGCAAGAGACAGTAATATCAATCTACTTAGGGTCAAAGTGTCACTAGTTGGTTCTATTTGTGGGGATGCATGACTAACGATAGCATTGGTAACAAGCTGTCCATGCAAGGCAGATTAAAGAAGATGTAAACTATATACATCTTCTGTAGCTGTATGGTTTCTTACCAGGGAGATCAGAGCACTTTCTAGCCAGAACTCAGGAACTCCCAGTAATTTGGCAGAATATGTGGAGGAAAAGGAGACAAATGAGTATTGTGAAACACTGTTTCACTAATTTTATTTAAATATAAAGATTCTCTGAAGGAAAAATAGGAGGAACAATTAAAATAGGGTGATCCAAGCAGTGCTGCAGTGTTTATGATTTATTTATGCCTTTAACTAATGTTTTAGACAGCTCCCATGTCCTGTGGTGATGGACTTATTGGAAATAAATGCATAGATAACACAGCTTCAGCCAAGCACATTTTCATTGCCAGGTAGCGTTGACTATCATTCGTCTTTAAACTTCATGTTTGCTTGCTTGTTTGAGTTTCTGCACCACAGCTGAAATCTATTGATGCAACTTCATAGTTGGCTGTTTGGTGACAGTTCAGCCACCTCCCCACTGACCAGAGAATACGCCGAGGAACCCTCCAGCAGCCAGCGGCCCTGTGCATGGGGAGAAGTGTGTGCTGGGGACAGCGGGGGCTGCCATGGGCCCTGCGTGCCCCCACCATGCTGCAGCCCCGGCTTGGCACTGGCCTGCACTTGAGAGGTGTCCCCAGTCCCGCGGCAGCCACGCGGACACTCTGAGCACACACAAAAGACATGCCTCATGGGTCAGCCAGCCATTTTGGAGGCAGCTGGGGAAGAAGCAGTAGGAGGGTGAGTTTATGTAGGCTTAGGATAACCTGTTGTTCCCTCCTCTGGAACTTCACCTTTATGGGTCATATGATACAATCCAATAACCTCTGCTTTCCACTTATGGGACACACAAGTTTCGTTGTGTCCTAGAGTCACAGCGCTGCCCCAAGGAGCAGAATGAGGCAGGGCAAATGGGAGCAGTTAGAGATTTGCTGGCGCTTGGAGATGTCTGATTTTTCCACTGCCAACCTCCTTGCATCACAGCTGAAACCTGAGCACTCACCTCTGGGAGGAGCACAGGGAGGAGACCAGGAGGGAATCAGAGCTGGCTGAGAGGTGACCAAGGCAGGAGGAAATGGCAATGGATGGTTGGCTGATTTCCTAGCAACAGGAGGTTGTCCTTCCAAAACATTACGCACAATAAATGGAAATGAAAACCCAAGAGCTATGCATTCCCACTTTGCTAATTCATGCTTACTTTGCTTTTGTCTTGCTCTGTGTTTGCTTATAAACAGAAAGAAATGCAGGGCATAAACCAATTTTTTGTGTAGTAATCCAACACGGCTTTTTCTCATCTGAGTCTAATAGTTTTAATGTAGATAAATGACAAATGAGTTGATGATGACATCCTTACTAGAAAAACAGTAAAAATCCAGAAGCACAGAGATGAATTTTTCCTTTCCTGTCTCCTCCCTCCTCCAAACAAATGGCCAACATTTTTAATAATCTTCCTTCCTGTGTGAGCTGTGTTTCTTTTCTGACTCATCTCTTTTTCTCTTTGCCTCATGCATATCCTTTGTTGTTTTTCCCAATATGAGTTTTGATCCCACCCTGAGGACTGTGAAGTTGTACTTGGTCCTAAGGCAGTTATGAAGGATGTGGATGATCTGAGTTACAGCAGGCATTGTAACAAAATCCAGATATGATTTAAAATAAAAGAAGTGAAAGAGACCTAGGGAAAAAAAAAAGGGAAAAACAGGTTAAACATAAGAGTTGAGTAACTGCAAAAAAATATTTTTCGCCAAAATCTATAACCTTTCTGTCTAGTTTCAACATGAACCACCATGAACATCTCTCTTTTCTTCTTCCTCCCCCTATTGCAGCTTGTTGTGCAAATCAATAACACACACACACAGAAAAATTCCAGTTCTAGTTATAATATCTTCCGTTCCTTCTTTTATAATTTATGCCTGCCTCCTTGCTGTTTGGTCTCTGGCAGATGTGAAGGTGACAACTGGGCAGAGAGCAGAACAGACTTTTTAATTAAGATTTGATACTGGTTTCCTTTGAATTTGTTTGGAATCAGTATTTTGTAAAAGATGCCAGTCTTTTAGAATAAATTAGCCAGAAGATGAATGTTCATTATTTCTTGTTAACATGTCTTTATTTATATAAACTCACGTTATCATCTGAAAAGTCACAATACAAGGTATAGTGTGAGAGGACAATGAGACAGTCAAATGATACTTACCATGCTTGCTCTCAAACAAATTGTTTCAAATATTAAGTTCACATGTTTATCTTCATTTGCAATGATATAAAAAAGTCAGGAGTGATAAGAGTATTTCAAGTCACATGTATAGTCTTTCACTAAGAGTTTTGAGATGATTAAACAACTTAGATTGTTCTATGCAAGAAAAACACAATCTATAATGGGTCAAATGGATAATGGATAATGGATATTCAGTTTGACTACATTGTGCTATGAATTCATCTCCCTTTTCTACAAATATTGGTGAAAGGATCACAATTATTTTTCAAAGTATTTGATAGCAACAGTTATTCACTGAACTACTGAGCTTTTTAATTAAACCTCTTTGAAACTTTCTTTTCTGACTGCATTGCTTAGCTGAGACTGGTTCCAATAGTTCTGTGCTGTTTCTTGGATAATTCCAATGGATAAACTTTTCCAATGTTGATTTGAAAATGAGTAGTCAAAGTAAGTGGTGATGGAAAGTGACCACATGAAAATCAACATATTTCTGCCTAAAATTTTAACAGTAGAACTGTCCCCTTGGGGGAAGATATTATAAGGAGAACAGTCAAACTAAGAATTTGGGGATCATATGAACTTTGCTTCTAAAGGCCGATGGTTTAAACCCTTCAGCAGGTTACAAAACGCACTTGGCATCTTGGAAAATCAGAAGTCTGGCTAAAGGAATCCCTATTCTGCCAACCACAGCCTTCTGACTTGGAAGAGCCAGTCAAACACTGAACAAACCTTTACATTTTCTGGGAATTACTGATATTCAAAAGTAGGTAGGCTCAAAAAATTACTATAGAAATTGGCAAAAAAACCCAAACAAACCTCTTTCTTCTTTGCTACATGAAACTATCTTTTAAAAAGAATCAAAATTCTAGCATTGATCATTCTTGGACATTGGTCATAGCTATGGTGGTCTAAAAATATTATGAAGTACAAAGTGTAGGTAGAGATAAACTTTTATGGGACCAACAGGTATATAGATAAACTCTTGGACTTATGCTTTTTTAACTAGGTACTCTAAATCCACTGCTGAGCAGTGCTTACACTAGTCAAGGACTTTTCAGCTTCCCATGCTCTACCGACTGAGAAGGCTGGAGGTGCACAAGAAGCTGGGAGGGGGCACAGCCAGGACAGCTGACCCCAACTGGCCAAAGGGATATTCCATACCATGTGATGTCATGCTCAGTATATAAACTGGGGGAAAGCTGGCGGGGGGGGGGGGGGGCACTGCTCAGGGCCTGGCTGGGGATCAGTCGGTGGGTGGTGAGCAATTGCATCGTGCATCACTTGCTTAGTATATTTTTTTATTATTATTATTATTACTACTATTACTATTTTATTTTATTTCAATTATTAAACTGTTCTTATCTCAATCCATGAGTTTTCTCACTGTTACTTTTCTGATTTCCTCCCCCATCCCAATCGAGGGGGAGAGTGAGAGAGCATCTGTGTGGTGCTCAGCTGCCAGCTGAGGTTAAACCATGACAAAAAAGAAACAGGTAGAATACAATGAAATAAGTGTTTGGTTGTGCTGGTAATAAGTTGATTGAGGTTTAACCCTGAGTTATTTTGAGTTGATGCTGAAATTTTCACAACATATTAATGTGGGAGGAATTGTAGCTTCTTCTAAGGTAGCATTTGCCAACTGTTTGCCAGTACCTGTCACCATTCTAGTATTTCCCTTCATGCCCTCCTTCCCCCTATCCCTCCGTGGTGCTGGTGTCCCCCAGTTGCATGCATGGCTAAAATCACCACCCTGCATTTGCATTTGTTGTGATGGTTATAATTAGCTCTCTTGTGCGCACCATTCCAAAGTTATCCTTGTCTTCGTAACCTCCAGATTCTGTTACTGTAATTCATTCAATGTGGGATTACACTTGAAGGCCGTTCAGAAGCTACAGCTGGTGTGCTATGCAGAGGCCAGGTTGCTTGGTGATGATAGCTGTAGAGAGAATATTAAACTTCATTGGCTCCAGACTTGCTTTCAAGATGTTGCTGTGGTCTATAAATAGCTTCTTGGTTTGAGTATGTAGTGTCTGAGAACGTTCACTCTCTCTTTGCGCTGCTGTCACAATTAAGGACAGCTGCCTATGTTTGGGGACATAATTTCATGCAGCTCTTCTTTAGCAGGGACCACACATAACTTTGAATATTTTCTTTTTATACGGGTACAACCATACATGTTCCCTAAATGCTACATACCCAGCTGATTTAGGATAGCTTTATTTCTAGGAATTCCAAATTTTATTAGTGCAAGTTTTAATTCTTGCTTATGCTCATAAGAATAAATTAATCGCTTTTTTCTTTTTTTTTTCTTTTTTTTAAATATCTGTAATTGTTAAACTATGTCCTATTGGTGTTGGCATTATAATGTGCTGAAGTATAAACTTGTTAAGGCTTATAAATAGGGAAACCCATGTTAGTACTGTTAATCTTCATGAACTTTGCACTCTATGTAATCTTAAACGTGGTGTTCTTAGTCTTACCAACAAGGGTCAAAGGAAACAGCAGTAACTGATGCAGATGAATTGTTGTATGGTTATTATACTTGGCAACATGTTTTTGCATCATTGGATTATACTGATAATTAAAAAAAAAGTCTTCAGAACCTTAATATGATCAGGCAAGCCATCAACTTTCAAATCACATGTGGATATTGATTTCAAGTTTCAAACCAGTCCATGTTTTGAGACTAATTTAGGAACTATTACACTTGAAAAACAACAAATTGGGTAGAAGTACCCCTAAGTCCCAGTTTGCTTATTTAACTAGGCACTCATGCATTCCTGCCAAATCTGGTTTTCATGAAAGTCAATTTATTTGTTCATTATGTGACATTTGAAACCATTCAAGCAATTGTGAGATGGGATTAAAGTCTCTGCTGAAATGTTTCACTGATTGGAGTGTTTTGGCCATTTTTGGAGGCAACATAAGACATGGTGATAGGGTGTGAAAATGCACTGAAATATTAAAGCCACTTTATTGATAACATTGTAATTTTCTTGTGTTGGTACATTGTAAGGATTTTTTTAAGGGGAATGGCCCTGACTTATTTAGAACCTGTGGATCTGGAAGACTGAAATTTAAGCCATATTCAAAAGAAAATTATCTGATAACATTAACTCTGTTCCCCTGCCAAACAAAATTCCATTAACCAGCTGAAATGAGACTTAATAACAATCACGTAAACCAATTAGTCTCAATTTATAACTCCATTAGGAGTGTTATTCATCACCACATGGCTTTATAGAGCTATGCTTCCTTCTGACATTAGGCAGATTAAATAACAAATATGGCCTGGGGTGTTAAACAAAAATGTAAATGCAGATTGCCTAAGAAAGATTTACATCTCTGAAAACAGATAATTTTGAAATCTCATACTTCTTACACATTCAAAAGAGATATTCTAGACTTGAAAACCAAAATATATCTATCTCTAAAAGTATAGACAGCAGCTGGATTAATAGTTTCACAATGTTTAAGATCAGAGGGACATCTAAATCATCCGAATGTTGTCTAAATCACAGACCATTCACTCAGCTACCAATATACTGATCATAACAACATCAGTAAGAAGAAAATATTCATGTCTTCAGTAGAATAATTTTTTGTTGTTGTTTGCATAGAGACAGTCGCTACCGCTGTCCCTGGGAATTGATTAGTCTTATTCTGGGATGATCCTACTTAATGGATCATGATCCCTGTTACCCTAGAAAGTAAAAAAATACTCTTTATGGATTCCTGCCAAAGTTAAGGAGCTGGCTTGATCTGGTGATCAGTTTGATTCTGACCATATGACTTAGATGGCTAGACGTAGATTTATTGGTACTAGCTTGGCCAGTTTTCCCATTCAGTTTTCTATCTATAGCAATAGAGATTATATATAATATAGAGATTCAGCAATGCTCCACAGAGGAAAATTAAAGAGAGAGGAAGAGAGATTGAGAGCAGAATTCTTCCTGGATGGTCAGTTGTTGCCCTGAAGCACAACAGTTATTCACAGTTATTTTCTAAATGAAAATACTAAGGGTATTTTGAATGCAAAGCAGAAACTTGTATTCCATTCCTCCTTAACTTTCCTTTTTTTTTTAACATGCCTGGTGGAGAAAGGAAACATGAGCGAAGTCATTGCTTTCTTTGAGTGTAAGGTCAAGCAATTTAGTATAATCTGCCATTGCTTTAAGGAAAGGTACATGTAGAGCTCTCAGTTTTTATCTCCAAGTGAAAACAGGGCCTGATGACCTTTGAGTGTGGACATGGCAAAGATGGATCAGAGGCTCAGAAGACCAGAGCCCTGGGCTCAGAACTGAGCCAAATGTACGCTGGATGCTCAGACCCTTAAGCGCACATCCTAAAGACTTCTTTTTCAGCCTAGTCACCATTTCTGTGATGTTCTTCAGAATATATTTATGTCTTTCTTTGAAGTATGGGTACAAGAAATGCACATAGTTTTTTTATTGAGTTGTTAGTAGTGCTTTGTACAGAATCAAGATTTTTTTCCCTGCTCCTACACAATACTTTCTATCTCAATTAACTCTTACAGGCACAGCTTTGCACTGAGTCCATGTTGTCATGTTTATCTACAATGGCCTATAAATCCTTTTCTGATTCAGTGTTTTTCAGAAGTCTTTCACCCTGTAGACATAACCCGCATCTTTTGCTTTCAAATAATATGCCATATTGTATTTGAACATATTAAATTTTGTTCTTTTGGCCTGTGACTAGTTATCTGAGCAATGAGACCATGATATAAGAGTAAACTGTTTTGATTATTTACTACACCATCCAATTTTTGGTTATTTGCAAACTGTACCATTATTATCTAGATGAGGAAAACACTGAATCCATCTTCAGTGGGAGAGGGAACCTCACAGAGATTTTGCTGCACTGTCTGAGACAAGTGTCTATTAACAATTACATCTTCAGATCTATAAGTCAGGTTTTTTCCTGTGAGATCCATAGACTGAAATATTTAATCTGCTCTGCTTCCTTTAGATTTTACTAAAAAAGGTTTGAAATGAATTGTCAAAATATTTCTGTCTGAAAATGTTTTTAAACCAAATGTTGCGTATACTGTATCAACTTCAGTGTTTTAGAGAAGATGTAAAGGACCATGAAATTATTTACTTTCCTTTTGGAATAGTTATTTGTATTCAGAAATGTATCAAAAATGTCAAAAAGTTTTCTGTTTGATTTATTAACATGAGATTTTTATCATTTAAAACATGCAAACAGAGGTCTGTTTAGAAAATGTTTTAAATTTTGGGGCTTTGTTTTAATCTGACACTTTTCTTCTAAAACCATCAGATTTTCACAAGACAGAAAATACTGTTCATATAATAGTGACATAATATCAAAGAGTTTTGAATACGGACTTTAATGTAAGCTTAGAGGGTTCCTTCAAAGTGATTCTGTATTTAAAAAATAATGTTTCCTGAGTTTTAAAGGCATTAATGCCTGTAGTCTATAATTTAATCACTGTAATCTACTCCACCCAAAGCTTGTTGATGGCAATTATGAGGTAAATGGAAAGTTTC
Organism: Aptenodytes patagonicus; assembly: GCF_965638725.1. Classification (NCBI taxonomy): domain Eukaryota; kingdom Metazoa; phylum Chordata; class Aves; order Sphenisciformes; family Spheniscidae; genus Aptenodytes; species Aptenodytes patagonicus. Next base: position 18,444,224 of record NC_134952.1, on the reverse strand, counting down.
TAAATAATTGTGATTGCAATGGGAAGTCACATGCATGATGTTCTGAAGTGATCTATTAATGTGGAATAACTGATGGCTGTGGACATTTTTACTATTTTCCACTGGGAGTGTTAGTATATATTTGATAGATTCTTAGGATATCAAGACTAGTCCTAATTCCACCAATAAATATTACTCATGCAAACAAACAGACAGTCTCAGATGAACGAAAGGGAAACTAAGAACTGGAACAGTGAATACTGATGGTTTGAAAAAGTGAAAGTTAACTGAAGATCAGCATTTTAACCCAAATTGTCTGACTTTCATTACTATGTATTAGAGTGACATATGTAACAAACAACTTAAAGCTTGTGAACTTTCTTTAAACTTGAGACAAGTAGGCTTTAATAGATTTTTACCTTTGTTGGTATAAAGCAGTAGAAGTTTCTTTGACTTATTCCCACCAGATGGCCAAACACTCTTTCTGTAATTGTGTTTCTACTTTGGTCTCTTCTCAAATGGCACTCCTCAAATAGTGACACAAAAGCATTTTTGCTTTAAGAGACATAAGATGCTGTAATAATTTGAAATAATACAGATGAGAAAGAAGGACCACCTCATCAGGAGTTATAATTTTATTCAGTGCTATGTCAGAGCAGCCTCATTTGATTCAGCTCATGGTTGACTGGAATGGAATGAAAATTAAATGACAGTATTCTTCAATAAATGGTGTGTGATATGCAGGGAAGGACACAGAGAACTTTACGGCCACCTTGGCTGAAACAGGAGGAGATTATGAGGGCAGGATGGAAGGTAACAGAGGATGTGGACACAGACAGCTGAATCATTAGGGAGAATCTTGGGTGCTGGAGAGACTCCCGATAGCTCTGCTGTTCCTCACACTCATTTTTTATGAGGACATCACATCTTGCCCACACACAAATGTAGGTACAAAGCATGTATGACCTCCAACTGGGAAGTTCTTTCAAATGCATCAATACTGGTGTGTGTTTCAAACTTTGCACACAGGCACACAGAAAATATAAATCTGGAAACACCTGCTTTCCAAGACATGGAGAAAACTCTCAGAGAGAAGAAAACATAACTAGGACTTTTCTCAGTATATTTTGGGGAGTTTACAGGCTGCAGGTTTTTTAATGTCATGTCTAACCATATCAAGAGAGATCACAGACTGCCACATGCATTTCTCCATGTACTAGTTAATACTCCTGCAATGCACAAAATACCTAAAATATATTGAACTGAATATTTTGTAATCTGTATTTCTCTCACCCATGGTTTCAGTCCTTGTAACTTAAGTAACTTTGGGTCTACTAGCCAGAGGTAAAATTACAGTCATAAGTTAATGCCTGGTAGATTCAAAACAGGTTGGAATTGTGAATGATATTTCCTTTAACTGAGGTGTCCAAAGATTTTTTTTTTTTTTTCTCTTTTGCATTGTATGTTTTCCCTTCAATACTGAATTTTACTTTCACATTAGTATTTAGGAACTATTCCAGATAATTTTCCTGAGTAGTGCTGTTTACAGCCATGAAGTAGAATAATGTGATACTTGTTAAATGCAGCTTTTGTTTTACTGATGTGAAGATTTTCTGCCTATGATAGCGGATGATTTCTTTATCCTATTTTCTCTTCTTCTATGTCTTTAACATATCTGTTCACTGAAAGTCTAATCAAGGATTTTAAAGTATAAGGATAATTTCTGTGTTGGACTAACCTCCCCTTTAACTGTAATTACCTTGAAACAGGAAAAATCTGCTAATGAATGAGTTGAAATTTGACAAAAAAATAATTTTCTTATTGCTTTTTTGATTTCTGCAACATATTGATACCATCTATTTTTAGTATCTATTTGGTCATGCTGCACAATCAATGCTATAGTATTTCTCTTCCAAAACATTGAGCTCTTATTGCCTCCCTGTTTCTAAATAACTTTCTAACAGACAGTAAAATCTGAGAATCTTTCCAAAGAGCTATGCTTCCCAGTTCGCTGTGCTATACAAATATTCATATATATGCATGTACTACATAGGGGTTCCCTGAATATGTCCTCTTTCAAGCCAGAAATTCTGTCTTGATTGAATTTAAAGAGAGTATCCATTTGTCTATAATCTCCAGCCTTTTGCATGCATAATACAGGCAAGGCAAGGATACTCGTGTGTCTAGAGTATCAAGATATGCTGGATCTATTCTACATGCCAGGTAAGTTTCACATTTGGCATGTATCAGATTTACTGCGTGAGAACTGACTGTTCATCTACAGTATCCTAAATAGAAATATGACACCTTTCCAAGCCTTTCCAAGAAGCTGTACATCCAGAAGCAGTATAAAGGCCTGAAAGAGATTTTCAGAGAGAAAGTTGCTTTGGAAGATTTTGGGTTTTGAACTAAAAAGTAGACTTAGGGGAAAAACAGACTTCCACTGAGAATAATATATTTAATGTCTTGATAATGGAAAATAAATGAAGACATTCTGATTAATTGTTTTATTTTAGCTGAGGTCCGATAGCTATTTCAACAGGAGTGACCATGAACTGTTTGCTCTGTGGGAGATGCCCTCAACAGGAACTGGTTTTGCTAGTGTTTCTCCAGGTTTCTCTTTCTAGTCTCCAGCCATAATTCAACAATCTCTTGGACTGAGATGGAGTCAGCTACTCTTCAGGCAAAGGTCCTGCCATCAATGTAACTGATATGAAATAGTTGACTTTGACATTTAGAAGTGTGGGGAACTGATAGGAAATGTGAATGAATGCATTCATAATACTTAAACTCTTCTTTGCATCCCCTCTACTGGTTTTCTTATAAACACTTAAAATAAAGTTATCAGTAAAAGTCTGACTTTTGTCAGGTGTAAATAGAAAATACAAGTTCACTGTCCCACTTCTCAAAATGCATGAGAACTTATTTCTCTGAATGGAGTCACCGTAGAGGAGTAAAATGTAGGCTTTTACCATCTTTCAAAGTCATGATGTACTGAGAGATGACAAAGATCTCACGGCTTTATAAACATAGCTATTTAATTTAGAATATGTTGTCATTATATCTTCTAAAAAGACAGTTAGATGTAGCAATCTAATTGCTATAAAAATAAAACGTATTTAAATGACACAAATTTATTCTTCCCCTTTGGACTGTGCAAGAGTCTTAAAAATGATGGGCAAATACCAGACACTGAAAGTATCCAAAATTTTCGTATTCTCAAATTACGCTTAAACCAATTCTTAGGACATACTTGGCTGGTTCTTGTTGGCTCTAGCATCCTCTCTTGTCCTCACCTGTGAACAACCAAGCCTTTCTCAGACAAAGCAGATATAGTCCTTTATATACTGCAATGAATATATATATGTATATATATATATATATATATGTATATATATATATACATGAATATATATATTCATGAGATCATGGAACTGCTCTATAGAAACTTGTGCTAACTTCAATACATCATCTAATCTGATTTTTAAGAACAAATAAGTACCAATAAGACATAACGACAGACATTCTCAAATTTATGGTACAACTGTGCACTTGTAAAGGAAGGATACCTTTATCCTCAATTTATCTCTTGCCTTCTGGGGAACAAATATTCCAACCTATTTCCTCTATTCCCCTCATCCTGACAGTACCTGTTCAGTTCCCATTTTAGACTATGAGGAATTGATGCCATAGTTGCAGTTCTGTGTACACATCACTTCTGAATGTGACAATTAAGAATAATCCAGGAATATGATTCGTGTCATTATTCAAATCTGAACTACTCACTTTATTTATTAGGAACAGGAAAACACACCTGAGGGGCTGGTGCCATCGGCGGAATTTTGACTTTTTTGATCATGGGGAGGTTTACACAGCACCGGGCCTGCTGGCGACAGATGGAGTTCAGCTGTCTCACAGGGGGAAAAGGATCATTGCTCATGAATTGGCAGGGCTCATCGAGAGGGCTTTAAACTAGGTTCAAAGGGGGAAGGGGATAAAACCAGGCTCACTAGAGATGAGCCTAGGGGTGGCGTGCCAATGCTGGGGGTGAAATCGATAGCCCAGCTCAAGTGCATCTACACCAATGCACGCAGCATGGGCAGCAAACAGGAGGAGCTGGAAGCCATTGTGCAGTGGGAGAGATATGACTTGGTCACGATCACAGAAACATGGTGGGGTGACTCTCACGGCTGGAGTGCTGCAATGGATGGCTATAGACTCTTCAGAAGGGACAGGCGAGGAAGGAGAGGCGGTGGGGTGGCTCTGTACGTTAGGGAGTGTTTCGATTGTCTAGAGCTCAACGATTGTGATGATGATATGGTCGAGTGTTTATGGGTAAGGGTGAGGGGGAAGGCCAACGAGGCAGATATCCTGCTGGGAGTCTGTTATAGACCACCCAACCAGGATGAAGGGGCGGACGAAGCATTCTACAAGGGGCTGGCAGAAGTCTCTCAATCGCTAGCCCTTGTTCTCGTGGGGGACTTCAACTTCCCGGACATCTGCTGGAAATACAACACGGCAGAGAGGAAGCAGTCTAGGAGGTTCCTGGAGTGTGTGGAAGACAACCTCCTGACACAGCTGGTAAGTGAGCCTACCAGGGGAGGTGCCTCGCTCGACCTGCTGTTTACAGACAGAGAAGGACTGGTGGGAGATGTGGTGGTCGGAGGCTGTCTTGGGCTTAGCGACCATGAAATGATAGAATTCTCGATTCTCGGTGAAGTAAGGAGGGGGGCCAGCAAAACCGCAACCATGGACTTCCGGAGGGCAGACTTTGGCCTGTTCAGGACGCTGGTTGAGAGAGTCCCTTGGGAGACAGTCCTGAAGGGCAAAGGGGTCCAGGAAGGCTGGATGTTCTTCAAGAAGGAAGTCTTAAAGGCGCAGGAGCAGGCTGTCCCTGTACGCCGTAAGAAGAATGGGCGGGGAAGACGACCGGCCTGGCTGAACGGGGAGCTCTTGCTGAGACTCAGGAAAAAAAAGGAGAGTTTACCACTTGTGGAAGAAGGGGCAGGGGGCTCAAGAAGAGTACAGGGATCTCGTTAGGTCGTGCAGAGAGGAAATGAGAAAGGCAAAAGCCCAGCTAGAACGCAATCTGGCCACTGTTGTTAGAGACAACAAAAAATGTTTTTACAAGTATATTAATGACAAGAAGAGAGCCAAGGAGAATCTCCATCCCTTATTGGATGCGGGGGGGAACATTGTCACCAAGGATGAGGAAAAGGCTGAGGTACTCAATGCCTTCTTTGCCTCAGTCTTTAACAGGCAGACCAGTTATCCTCAGGGTACTCGGCCCCCCGAGCTGGAAGACGGGGACAGTGAGCAGGATGAACCCCCCATAATCCAAGAGGAAGCAGTCAACGACCTGCTACGCCACCTGGATGCTCACAAGTCTATGGGGCCGGATGGGATCCACCTGAGGGTGCTGAGGGAGCTGGCGGAGGAGCTTGCCAAGCCACTCTCCATCATTTATCAGCAATCCTGGTTAACAGGGGAGGTCCCGGACAACTGGAGGCTTGCCAATGTGACACCCATCTACAAGAAGGGCTGGAAGGAGGATCCGGGGAACTACAGGCCTGTCAGCCTGACCTCGGTGCCGGGGAAGATTATGGAGCGGTTCATCTTGAGGGCGCTCACAAGGCATGTGTGGGACAACCAGGGGATCAGGCCCAGCCAGCACGGGTTCATGAGAGGCAGGTCCTGCTTGACCAACCTGATCTTCTATGACCAGGTGACCCGCTTAGTGGATGAGGGAAAGGCTGTGGATGTGGTCTACCTCGACTTCAGTAAAGACTTTGACACTGTCTCCCACAGCATTCTCCTCGAGAAGCTGGTGGCTCACAGCTTAGACAGGTGGACTCTGCGCTGGGTCAAAAACTGGCTGGATGGCCGGGCCCAGAGAGTTGTGGTGAATGGAGTTAAATCCAGCTGGTGGCCAGTCACGAGTGGTGTTCCCCAGGGCTCAGTTTTGGGGCCAGTCTTGTTCAATATCTTTATCAATGATCTGGATGAGGGGATTGAGTGCACCCTCAGTAAGTTTGCAGACGACACCAAGTTGGGCGGGAGTGTTGATCTGCTCGAGGGTAGGAAGGCTCTGCAGAGGGACCTGGACAGGCTGGATCGATGGGCCCAGGCCAACTGGATGAGGTTCAACAAGGCCAAGTGCCAGGTCCTGCACTTGGGCCACAACAACCCCATGCAGCGCTACAGGCTTGGGGAAGGGTGGCTGGAAAGCTGCCTGGCGGAAAAGGACCTGGGGGTGTTGGTCGACAGCCGGCTGAACATGAGCCGGCAGTGTGCCCAGGTGGCCAAGAAGGCCAATGGCATCCTGGCCTGTATCAGAACTAGTGTGGCCAGCAGGAGTAGGGAAGTGATCGTGCCCCTGTCCTCGGCCCTGGTGAGGCCGCACCTGAAATACTGTGTTCAGTTTTGGGCCCCCCACTACAAGAAGGACGTCGAGGTGCTGGAGTGTGTCCAGAGAAGGGCAACGAGGCTGGTGAGGGGTCTGGAGAACAAGTCTTATGAGGAGGGGCTGAGGGAACTGGGGTTGTTTAGCCTGGAGAAAAGGAGGCTGAGGGGAGACCTCATCGCTCTCTGCAACTCCCTGAAAGGAGGTTGTAGTGAGGTGGGTGTCGGTCTCTTCTCCCAAGTAACTAGCGATAGGACGAGAGGAATTGGCCTCAAGTTGCACCAGGGGAGGTTTAGATTGGATATGGGGAAAAATGTCTTTACTGAAAGAATGGTTAAACATTGGAAGAGGCTGCCCAGGGAAGTGGTTGAGTCCCCATCCCTGCAAGTATTTAAAAGACGTGTAGATGCGGCACTTAGGGACATGGTTTAGTGGGCATGGTGGTGTTGGGTCGACGGTTGGACTCGATGATCTTAGAGGTCTTTTCCAACCTTAATGATTTTATGATTCTATGATTCTATTTTTGACCACTTTCTGCAATATTAGCTTTAATGAATAATTAATAGTCTTTTGAAGTAACATAAGCTACCCACCTTAATTAATATTTTTACTGGACTTCGTCAAGAAAAGCCACGACAGTTCTGGTAAATCACCAGTTATTGTAATCAATAACAGCTTGAGCATAATAAACTGCAACCACAGTAATTTTTTCTGATGTTACCTAAGATATTGTGCTGGTTTTGGCTGGCATAGAGTTAATTTTCTTCATAGTAGCTAGTATGAGGCTACTATGAGTCCATGAGTCATGTTTTGGATTTGTACTGGAAACAGTGTTGATAAATCAGGGATGTTTTCGTTGCTGCTGAGCAGTGCTTACACAGAGTCAAGGCCTTTTCTGCTCCTCACACCACCCCACCAGCGAGTAGGCTGGGGGTGCACAAGGAGTTGGGAGGGGACACAGCTGGGACAGCTGACCCCAACTGACCAAAGGGATAGTCCACACCATATGACGTCATGCTCAGCAATAAAAAGCTGGGGGAAGAAGAAGGAAGGGGGGACGTTCGGAGTTATGGTGTTTCTCTTCCCAAGTAACCATTACGTGTGAAGGAGCCCTGCTTTCCTGGAGGTTGCTGAACACGTGCCTGCCGATGGGAAGGAGTGAATGAATTCCCTGTTTTGCTTTGCTTGTGTGCGCAGCTTTTGTTTGACCTATTAAACTGTCTTTATCTCAACCCATGAGTTTTCTCACTTTCACCCTTCCGATTCTCTTCCGTGTCCAACCAGGGAGAATTGAGCGAGCGGCTGTGTGGTGCTTAGTTGCTGGCTGGAGTTAAACCACGACAGTCCTTTTTGGCAGCCAACGTGGGGCTTGAAGGGTTCGAGATAACAACAGATTTGATTGGAATGTGCTATATCAAATTTATAGCCGTTATTGGTGTTTAGCTATTAATTGGCAGGCTTCTCTTCTGGCCATGAGGCTTGCTTGCCTTACTGTATGTTAGAATCTAGTGCTTGTTCGTTAGTGGCTGCTTTTTGCTTTCGCTGCTTGCTGTAGTGCTGTACTGCTGATCATCTTACTCTGCTGGGCCTGGGAACATTTTGATAACAGCAATGGTGATGTGCCTGGGCTGGCAGATGGCCAGGGCATCGCTGCTGTTTCTGTGCTGCTGTACTGGACAGGCTGGAACTCCAGTGTGAACTCAAGTCGAAGGGACTGTGACCCATCGATGAATCCACGCGGGAGCAGGACACCCCGAAGCGTCTGTGGCTGTGGATAAGCCCATGCCAGATCAGGTACATCTCAAAGCGTCTGTTGCTGTGGTTATGTCTGTCCTGCACCAGGTGTACCTCTGAAGGGATTGTGGCCCAAGGATAAGTCCACACTGTAGAAGGTACACTTTGAAGCATCAGTGGCTGTGCATGAGGTCACTCTGGAGCACCTCAACTTGTGTGTCCATGGATAAGCCTGGAGGGACTGCACTCCTGGAGGGACTGCATCCATGGGTAAGGCCACGCTAGAGCAGGTTTGCTTCAGAAGGGACTGTGGCTGTGGGTAAGGCCACGCTGGAGCAGGTATACCTTTGAAGGCATTGCAGCACATCAAGAGGGCCATGCTGGAACAGGTGCAGATCAAAGCAACTGTGGCTGTGGATAACTCTATGCCTCAACAGGTATACCCCTGGAGAGACTGAGGCTCATAGACAAGGCTCCACTTGGAGCAGGTCGTCCCTAAGGGACTGCGGTCTGTGGATAAGTCCAAGCCAGAGCAGGGGCAAGGGGAGGAGTTCATTGCAATGTTAAACCCTATAACCTGGCCCAAAGGGACCAGGGGTGGAGACTGTAATGGAAATACCTTTAAATTGTTGTAACCCATGATTTGAGTTGCATGTTATAGGAATTACTATAGCAGGAACCACCTGAATGAATGGAGGACAAGCCTTCCATGAAGCAGTGCAAGTGCAGCAGTGACCCGACCTGAGCTGGCTTTGATGACCAATAACTCCACGCAACACACCACCTCTCCTGCCCTGAGTGACCACCATAACACATGGAACCCAAAGTCATGGACTAAATGAACTCAGTGGACATTTTGTAGACATTTGTGGACATTATACGAATATTTTACAGGGGTGGTCCATAGACTAAGGGAATGATATCTGTGTATTGTATCAAAAGATGGGAAGGGGGCTGGTGTGTAATGAGGATGTATTAGATAGTGTGGGACCTGAGCATGATGTAAATGTTATGGAATAAGCAGTGGAGAATGTGCTGGTATTGACTGGGGTAGAGTTAATTTTCTCCATAGTAGCTAGTATGGGGCTATGTTTTGGATTTGCGCTGGAAACAGTGTTGATAAATCAGGGATGTTTTCGTTACTGCTGAGCAGTGCTTACACAGAGTCAAGGCCTTTTCTGCTCCTCACACCACCCCACCAGCGAGTAGGCTGGGGGTGCACAAGGAGTTGGGAGGGGACACAGCTGGGACAGCTGACCCCAACTGACCAAAGGGATAGTCCACACCATATGACGTCATGCTCAGCAATAAAAAGCTGGGGGAAGAAGAAGGAAGGGGGGACATTCAGAGTTATGGCGTTTTGTCTTCCCAAGTTATTGTCACATGTGATGGAGCCCTGCCTTCCTGGAGATGGCTGAACACGTGCCTGCCGATGGGAAGGAGTGAATGAATTCCCTGTTTTGCTTTGCTTGTGTGCGCAGCTTTTGTTTGACCTATTAAACTGTCTTTATCTCAACCCATGAGTTTTCTCACTTTTGCCCTTCTGATTCTCTTCCGCATCCAACCAGGGAGAAGTGAGCGAGCGGCTGTGTGGTGCTTAGTTGCTGGCTGGAGTTAAACCACGACAGATATAGATATGAATAATGATACACTTGAGGTGAAAACTACAGTTTGCTCTTTGGACTTGATCCCAAAGTGAATGACATCAGTTAAAATCCTCTTTTCCTTTATATTATTCTTTGGAGCAAGCCTAATGACACCAACTAAGAGACTCTTTTCCCTTATATTATGCTTTGGAACAAGTATTAAGTTATAAAAATATAATTACTCCAGTTTAAATTTGACAATATTGAGATAAAAATCAGACCTAAAATATTATCAAGCATTTTGCATTTCTGGATCTCAGAAATGGGTGGGCACATCCTAGGCATTCATTATCTCTATTCATTATTATTTTTCAGAGGACAATGAACAAAATGAAGATACTTTATATAAGGTGACAATTATTAAATTTTTTTTTACAGAGAAATCAGAAAAGGTCAAATAAAACAATGGATTTTAACTTGGTTGGATAGTTAACTGGATCGTGGACACAAACTGCATAGTTTATTGTCAGTGTACTTGTCACTCAGTAAGTTTTTAGCAGTGATAAATGGTCTGAAATTTGCATGTATTACAATTTTACTTCTATATGATAATGCAGCAAGATTTCCATGTGTCATTACTGGACAGATTATAGCAACTTTTTTTTTTTAATAATACCATTTTAATTCCTACCGAAACAGATAATGTCTTTGTGCTGGAGTGCCTCATTTCCTTTTTGTTTGATGATGGAAATGGGTGATGTAGACAGGATAATAGGAAATAGATGCTAAACCACCGATGCATCTGCATGGGAGAGAGGGTGTATGAGCCGCCTCCTCCCAGCTTCATGCTCTTTTATACACTCTGCTCCTCCATAATACAGGGTCTTTGGGTCTTTTCTGCACTTCACTAATTGCCTTTCCCTGGCAGAAGCAAGGACCTATTTTCTCACACCATTGGGCAGCTTTCTTTGCAGCTGCCCGAACCCAATGTTACTGTCAGGAGATCCAGTTTCAAAAGGTGCCATTTTGCGAGTGGCAGGTGTGCAATTTGCACTTGCTCCATAAGTGTCTTTTTCCTTGACAATCTGAAACTGGTAGCACAGGCTCCTGTGAAAACAACCCCTAAAGAAAAGAGAGAATGAGCCTGGGGTTCCTGATGTGTAGACTGACAAGAAAACCCTTTTCCCTGTGTCCTCAGCCCATATAGGAATGGTGAAGAAGAAATGGGGGAGAAAGCAATAGGTCTGGGGACCAGTTGTGGAGTGACAGGGTTTGAGTCCAGCAGCTTGTGGAAATATTTAAGGAAGGAATCATGACCTGTACTGTACAGACTATTACTGCTTATTCTCATAGCAGTTAAATTAATAAAGTTATGTCTTAAACTCATGCCTTGAATCTTAGCATTCTTCTTGTGCATCTAGGAAAATGAGGCATCTTGTGGAGCAACAAAGCCATGTCTGACTTGCCCCATGGGCTGAAATTTAAATTTAGAAAGACTGCTTGTCAAAAATAACTTGTCCGCAAAACAAATGTTTGTTATTACACTTAGTTATTTTCAAACAATAAAGCAAGGGTGGAATGATGAACATAGGAATGTTTCCTTATTCTTGTGGTGAATATTCTCTGGTTCCTCTAAACCAGCCCGCTCCCAGACTCTGAGCCAGCAGCAACTGAAGTGCATGGACCATCTTCACTGGAAGCTATTTTTCTGGGCTCTTGGAATGTTGCTACCTAATTCCTGTGGATATAAATGTAGTGCAGTAACAGCCACTGAGAAATTGAGCCAAGGCTGAAATAATACCTAAAGGTAGAAGCAATAAAGACACATCTGACATCCAATTTATTCTGGGAAAATATTAATAAGCACTTTTGCAGACACTAGTTTGAGACAGTACTATTTTTTGGCACTTACACTGCTAGAAATAGAAAGGAATAGTTTAATCCTAGGAATGACAAATAACCTGCTTGTTTGCGGTGAGCCTAAATTTTTAGCAACAAAGTTTAAAACAAACTCCTGTCTCCCATGTTTGTCACAAAGTTTGTGAATCTGCTGAACATCCTCTTTGCTAAGTATAACTCAAACATATAGATCAGACAACATTGATGTACAGTGTTTTGTATGGGCTACTCAACTGTTCAGTTATTCTGACTTGTTATGTCTAGATTCCCTTGGAGGGAAAAACAAAAACAAACAAACCCCCCCCAAAAAAACCCAAAGCAAGCAACTTCCAAAGATGGTGTTAAGATGTGCTTTAATCCTTATTTAGATGACTTTTGTTGCACTCAGTGACTTTTTCATAATTTGTATTCTCTAATAAGATGCTTTAAAACATTTTCCCATGTATTTTATTTAGCTTGGAAATGAGCACCTTAAATCCCTGAAGCCCAGGTCTCATCAAAATAATACTTACCCACTGTTGTTGGCTGGTGAATAACAATACTGAGCATACTGTTCATACAAGGTGATCATACTTTGCTCTCCTTATTAGCTTCAGTTTTATCTTTTTGATTTCCTGTATGTGCAACAAAAGTCAGAGCATTTGGCGACCACTGATATAAAGGATTAAATCCTCAGTGGCTGTTGGAGATGCTGCAGTTAGGAAAACTTCTGCTGAGCAGACACTCATTCTCTCTGACAGCACTAATATTTGATTTTCTTTTTTAGGATATATTTGTGTGGTTTACAGCATGGGTGTTGCTGAAACTCAGGTACAAATATCTTTACTAACTTTCACCTGGTTTGATCAGTAGTGGTGAAATTATAGTTATCAAACCCTATATTTATCCTGCAGGGCTTTGCAGACTGTGTTCAACGTTGTTCTGCCATAACTGTAATGGTCGTGTTATTATTCCCATCCAAAACTCCTAGCTCAAGAACCACACAAGATATGGTTACACTTTGCACTGCCATACACATATTTGTAATTAAAATGATCAGTAAAGAAGTTAATAAAAAATAAGGATGCTTATGGATTTCTTTTTTACTTCAGAGTGCTAATATGTGATGTCATTTGTTTACTTAGCTACACCTGGCAAAGTCATTACGTAGTCATTTCATTCATTTATGACTTGCTGTAGAGAAAACAGAAACTAAAGATGATAATAAAGAAAGACACATCTGTTGGAACTCATTCAAAACAAATTTATTTTACAGACAGTTAATTATTCATTTCAAACAAACTTTGGCAAAACTAAATATTTCTGTTTATAAGAAAAATCAAATTAGAGGATGACAAATGAATAAACCAGATTTTGGTCAGGAAGGCCAACAAACTAGTGTACCTAACTTACAACATGAAAGAAACATATGTCTATATTCTTATTTGGTAGTCTATAATACATATAAATCTATAGTATAACCATTCCCATGCTATCCTTATTGAAAGCGTATGATCTTGTATAATGCTGCAGCAATTTTCAGTCCAGTCTTTCTGGACTTGGACTGATACATAGTGACATGTTAATGATTTTTGTATTTATAGCAAAGAGCTAAAATAGAATACAGAAAAATTGTGGTGGATTATCCTAGCATAATGGTAAAATATGAATTCCTGATTGAAAATGCATCTGCAGAGAAGGAAAAAGGGAAGGGAAGGGAAGGGAAGGGAAGGGAAGGGAAGGGAAGGGAAGGGAAGGGAAGGGAAGGGAAGGGAAGGGAAGGGAAGGGAAGGGAAGGGAAGGGAAGGGAAGGGAAGGGAAGGGAAGGGAAGGAAAGGAAAGGAAAGGAAAGGAAAGGAAAGGAAAGGAAAGGAAAGGAAAGGAAAGGAAAGGAAAGGAAAGGAAAGGAAAGGAAAGGAAAGGAAAGGAAAGGAAAGGAAAGGAAAGGAAAGGAAAGGAAAGGAAAGGAAAGGAAAGGAAAGGAAAGGAAAGGAAAGGAAAGGAAAGGAAAGGAAAGGAAAGGAAAGGAAAGGAAAAAGAAAAGAAAAGAAAAGAAAAGAAAAGAAAAGAAAAGAAAAGAAAAGAAAAGAAAAGAAAAGAAAAGAAAAGAAAAGAAAAGAAAAGAAAAGAAAAGAAAAGAAAAGAAAAGAAAAGAAAAGAAAAGAAAAGAAAAGAAAAGAAAAAAGAAAAAGAAGAAAGTTAAAAGAAGGAAGAGGAGAGAAGAAAAAGGAAAACATGAAAAAGAATAAAGAAAAAAGGAAAAGGAAAAGGAAAAAAAAGGAAAAAAGAAAAGAAAAAAGTAAAACTAAAGAGAATAAAAAGTCAAAAGCTAAAGAAGAAGCAAAAACAAGAGAAAAAGGAAGAGAAAACAAAAGAAAAAGAAAATGAAAGCAAGGAAAAAGAAAAAGCAAAATGAAAAAAAGAATGGAATAAATAAATGTTTTAACTGGAAAGTAAAGATCCATATAAATTGGCTTTTAAAATTATTTACCTAAAATCTGGTGTGGTTTTTTTTTTAAAAAAACCATAATGCTTTTAATTTAACTACAAGAAATATACCTGTATCAATATATCTGTGTTAACCAAGCGCTGGACCTTGGCCTCTCCTCAGTCACTTAAGTAGAACAAATCTTCCTCCTCAGTTACTTAAGTAGAACAAACTTTCATATCCATTTCACAGGGACATGGATAAGAGATAACAGAATATGCCAGGCAGGCAGGAGCCGTAATCATGATCCAGTATTGCTGCTTAGTTGCTGGCCAGGCTGGAGATTGCAACAGGGGAAATAGTACTGTGCTGCTTGGAGGAGCGTATGTGTTGCCTTTTCACCTCTTGTCAGGACTTCACAGGAGCAGTAACAGTCAGATCCTCCTAAGATGTTACTGTTGGGATGTTTCTTCATACATTCAAACACGATTAGGCATTGTACAATCCTAAAGCTAAACAATTACAGTTCAAAAATAAATTCTGTGATTGGAAAACCTGAAAAGCTTTTCATTTTGACTATGTAAACTGTCTGAAATGTTTGCAACAAAACAGATCTATTATAAACTTGGCATTCAGACAAGGGTAATACAAACACTTGTGAAGGTCTAGGCAAGCCTGCAAGGTATTTATCATTTTAAAATCAAAACTATATGGCCACATAATTTTGTATTGTTTTGACTCAAAACTAAGTGGAGCTTTCTAATTGTTACTGAATTTGATAAACCCACCGAACTCAAGGACATAAGTTGAATCTGAATGCTTTTGAAAAGAACTAATTCCATTAATTCTGAAACTAATCCGTGTTTAAAAGGATTTGGCACAGAAAGAGCTCTACCTTCAATTGCATTAAATGCAGCAAGTACAAAATCTGCCTAATCTTCTCCTTGAAGACACAACTTTGACTATATGTTCTTCTACTTCTTCCTTGGAGAAATATAAATACTACCCATGTCAAATAATCATCCTGATCTCTTATTCTGTTCCTACAGTGATACTTCACGTACCATAATATAGATTTATACGGTACTTTATATGATGGCAGTTTTGCCAGTCTAAGACAGTTATCACTCTATTTATGATCTAAACGCAGGAACTGATACCTAATGTATTTATTTTCACTGTACATAACAACATTTATAATTTATACCCCTCCAAAAAAGTTTTTTTAATTCCAAGCAATTTGTCTCAATAAAATACTCTTAAATCTACTTTCACAGATAAAATATAATAGGAAAATACAGTTAATTTGATCATTTAGACAAAAGTATTTGCAATTTTTATTCTATTAGACATTTTCTTTCTGGGGGGAGGATGATAGAAAGTAAAATAGAACCATACAATAGATCTTTCCATCCATAGTTATTAATAATAACTCCATTTTGTTACTGTTTAGTTCACTATTATTCTTGACAAACCTTTCTTCATGTGACACTCTATATAAATCTAATGTGTTTAAGCAATATGTTTCTTGTTTTTTCCTAGTTATCTTTTTCAACTTAGATTTGATATTTTCAAATTTCCTATTAATTTGTGATTTTTTTCCCTGTTTCCTTCTTTTTGTTTTCTTTGTTTTTTTGGCACTGAATCAGTTTATTAAGACAATATCTCACTGAGCTGTCTACAAAATACTTTTTCTTTACTAATTTCAAATTTAATCAAATTCAATTTAATTTAAGCTTTATCAATGTCAGAACAGCTCATTGTTTCCTTCCAGTGAACACCGATGACATTAATTTCATTCTCCTTAGTTCTGCTAATTAATTTAGCAAAATTCTCTGAATTTTTCAGTCCTTCTTGCCTTAAATATTGCACCTCAGCTATGACTTTTGCTACCTCATAATCTCAATTTCTTGCATATACATACCTAATTATGTACAATCTTGTCCCTATTACTGCCTAATTGGTGCCCTTATATCTTTTCACATTGAAAATTAGCAATTTATCACCACATTCTTCATGTATCTTAATGCTTCTAGTGCATAGCTACAGTTTATCTCTCCTTTTTGTGAAAACAAGCTAGAAACATAGCTGTGAGTGATTTTTACAAAAGGACTTAAAACACCTTAACACATTGTAACTAATTATGCACTGTATTTTTTATTTCCTCAAAAGACGTTGTTGGAAAGAAATAGTTTTCCTTTGCAGTTTTTATATCTCTCCTGGTGTTCTGTAAATTTTCTTCTGAAGAATATTTTTTCCTCAGCAATTACCTTGTTATGAAGCAAAACTTGTCAGTGAATAAGTTATTCATCTTAGTGCAATTTTTCAGAGGTTCATGCAATGAAGGGGGATTCTCACCTTCCAACACAGCACTTGATCAGACTTTCAGATGGGTATCAAGGAGTCCTGATGACTTATTGAAATAACTCACTGCATGTTGTTTTAGCGATATAATTCATTATATCATGTTTCTGTTAATGTGTAGTAGCAAAGTCATTCACTATGAATTTCATGTCCTAAAGAGAGTACGTAGCATAAAATATCCAAGAATGTAGTGAAGCACTACCAAAAGTTGTGTGAGGTCAAGGCTTTCCGTACGGTACAGTATCTTGCATAGTTAAATTAAGGGAACTCTTGAGTGAATGGTGTAATGTAGATAAATCTGACAAAGGTACCTACAGTCATCTTTGAGTTTGGCATTGCTGGTGACTTCTGGCTTTGCATGTTTTAATGCTGGTATAGAAAACTTTGCTAACCCAATTCTTTCTAACATCGATTCAAAATGAAAACAAACACCAATTTAGAATTTAGAATAGAACAGACTATTTCAGTTGGAAGGGACCTACAACGAACATCTGGTCCAACTGCCTGACCACTTCAGGGCTGACCAAGTTAAAGCATGCTGTTAAGAGCATTCTCCAAATGCCTGTTAAACACTGACAGGCTTGGGGCATCGACCACCTCTCTAGGAAACCAGATGTAGTGTTTGAGACCAAAAGACTGTCTGGCTTTGTAAAAGGCATTGCTAGCAATTAGTTATGGGACAGAAAGGAGGGGTGGGGAGAGCTAATGAGAATCCTATTAGCACACAATAGAATCATAGAATCATAGAACAGTTTGGGTTGGAAGGGACCTCTAAAGGTCATCTAGTCCAACCCCCCTGCCGTGGGCAGGGACATCTTCAACTAGATCAGGTTGCTCAAAGCCCCGGGCAACCTGACCTTGAAGGTTTCCAGGGGTGGGGCACCCACCACCTCTCTGGGCAACCTGTGCCAGTGTTTCACCACCCTCAGCATCAAAAATTTCTTCCTTATAGCTAGTCTGAATCTAACCCCCTTTAGTTTAAAGCCATTCCCCCTTGTCCTGTCGCAACAGGCCCTGCTCAAAAGTCTGCCGCCATCTTTCTTATAAGCCCCCTTTAAGTACCAATAGGCTGCAATAAGGTCTCCCCGGAGCCTTCTCTTCTCCAGGCTGAACAACCCCAACTCTCTCAGCCTTTCTTCATAGGAGAGCTGTTCCATCCCCCTGATCATTTTTGTGGCCCTCCTCTGGACCCGCTCCAACAGGTCTGTGTCTTTCTTATGCTGAGGGCTCCAGAGCTGGACGCAGTACTCCAGGTGGGGTCTCACCAGGGCAGAGTCGAGGGGCAGAATCACCTCCCTCGACCTGCTGGCCACGCTTCTGTTGATGCAGCCCAGATTTTATTAAGATTTTTAATTTGCAATCTGCAATCTGCAATCTGCAATTAAGATTGGCCTTCTGGGCTGCGAGCGCACATTGCTGGCTCATGTCCAGCTTTTCTTCCACCAGTACCCCCAAGTCCTTCTCAGCAGGGCTGCTCTCAATCCCTTCATCCCCCAGCCTGGATTGATAACGGGGGTTGCCCCGACCCAGGTGCAGGACCCTGCACTTGGCCTTGTTGAACCTCATGAGTTTCACATGGGCCCACTTCTCCAGCTTGTCCAGGTCCCTCTGGATGGCATCCCGTCCCTCTGGCATGTCAACCGCACCACTCAGCTTGGTGTCATCTGCAAACTTGCTGAGGGTGCACTCGATCCCACTATTTCATTGATGAAGATATTAAACAGTACTGTCCCAATATGGACCCCTGCAGGACACCACTTGTCACCAGTCTCCATCTGGACATTGAGCCATTGACCACTACCCTCTGGATGTGACCATCTAACCAACTCCTCACCCACCAGACAGCCCACCCATCAAATTCGTATCTCTCCAATTTAGAGAGAAGGATGTTGTGGGGGACCATGTCAAAGACCTTACAGAAGTCCAGATAGACGACATCCGTAGCCCTTCCCATGTCCACTGATGTAGTCACTCCACCATAGAATGCCATTAGGTTAGTCAGGCAGGACTTGCCCTTGGTGAAGCCATGCTAGCTCTCTCAAATCACCTCCCTGTCCTCCATGTGCCTTAGCATAGCTTCCAGGAGGATCTGTTCCATGATCTTCCCAGGCACAGAGGTGAGACTGACTGGCCTGTAGTTCCCTGTATGTTCTTCTAACATACAAACAGTACGTTATAAGGTCAAAAACCTACATATTTCCAAAATGACAAAAAGCAGTAAGGATGCTGAGGGTGAAATAGTGTCTTCAGATTGCAAGATTAAGGCTGATTTAACAGCTCATAGAGGACTCAACCATCAAACCACTGAAATGATAGAAACTAAACTACCATGTTTATGCAAATGTAAAGGCTGGAAACCAAAACCCAACTCAGAACCGATAAATCCTGGAAAAATAAAAGGCATTGAATGCCAGTAATGGACAATTAATTTATCAGAATTCAGCCATTCCCCATTTCTGTTTTTGTTCCAAGAAGATAAGGGACACATCAGGAATATTTGCTAGGAAGGAACTCTCAGGAGTGAATATGACTGGATAAAAAAGGTGACTGAAAACTGTTATCTGGAGGGATTTTTAGTCAGGGGACAGTCATACCACACAGCAGCTCTGACAACACATGCGTGGCAGCCTAGGATACACAGAACCTTGCTGACATTCATGATATAAAATAAGGCAGGAAGGATTCAGAGTCAGCCTGTTCTCATCATCCCTGAAGCATCAGCCTATTTAATAAAACAATTGTAACTGCACTGTTCCCATACCATCTCCTCATCTCTGACAAAGCCTCACTCTAAATACTTGCAAAAAATTGCTCAAGGATTTGTTAACAGCTCATCACCTTTTTGCTGAAGGCTGACATGAAAAAATAATCTTGTTGCTTAACAACGTCCTCACGTCCCTTGAGCGCGCTGTCCTATACACTGCCCCATTATCTCTTAGGCCTCCTATGGAATATTAAAATATTTTTGAAGTATCTCTGGGTTTTTCCTCTGGATTTTTATTTTACTCACTTTCCATAGCTTCATATTCTACCTGCTGTAACTTAGACTCCTTCTCACTTGTTCCTGTGTCTTTTTCCCATTCTGTTCCTCACCAGTCAACCTTCTAGAAACATTTCTTTCATTTGTTTAATTTCTTCTTCGATATTATATTATTAATTGCTGTATTGTCCTAGCTTTAAGTGTATAGGAGCATTTTAGAATTTTGAATTCAATATTATTTGTTAGTAACATTCTTCACAAACATAATCTGTTTGTCATTGAGTCTTTCTTTCTCCAAATATATAAGCTAAGTCATAACCATTTGTAAAATCATTGTGATGTATTAGCCTCAGGTTATTGAAAAGTCTCGAACTGTTCCCCTTGTTACCTATTTACAGTATATTGCCTACTGCTTGACTGAACACAGAATTTTTCACTAAGTAGATTAGCAAAACTGGTGAATGAGAAATTTGGTTCATGAATGTATGTGACAAGATATTGTTCAAATAACTGATCTTGATAATTTTCATGACACTCACCTACAGAAAGAAAAATTTGTGAACATGTTGGGGGGCAAATAAAACAAGTTTAGGAAGGTACCAGGAGAGGAAAAACATTTGAATGAAAACAAATGAAAACATTTGGCCACAACTAAATAAAAGATCCTGCTACTGGAAGGAATAGCAGGTAGTTGGAACACCTTCCACAAAAGTGGCTGCATGGTCCATATTGACTGCATGGGGATGGGCAAAGAGGACCTCACAGCCAAATGTGACTTCCAAGAAAAGCCCTGCAAGCTTTCTTAATAGGGACTCAGGGCCCAATTGGAAGATCAAGTTTTATAATGTTCTTCTATGAACCTCAGCTGATCCTCAAAGAGGAACTGAAAATCTGGCTTCCCAAACAGACGAATTTCCATTTATGCTCATCTCACTACTCTGTATTTTTATTGTTCACTGATGGTGACTAGGGAATAGTAATCCCATCTGGATATAATAAGAAATGACTTGAACCTTTCCTCAAGTTCAAGATTTTTGACTGTTTTTGTCAATTTTCATGAACTACAAGGTTTTGGCAGGGACTGTGTCAGAAATACCACAAAATTCCCACAGTATTGCCAGCCTAGTTTTCAAGCCAAATAGGTTTGGTTAAATTTAAATAAATTTTGCATGACTGTTCTAATTTGCAGATGGGTATGATGAATGAAGAAGCACTGCTTAAACTCCTCAGGTTCATCCATCCTATGTAGCTTTTACTGCAGTTTGTTTCTTGATACAGTAAGATACTAGAAAAGATGATAAGACAAGTAGAGCTGATGTGAGAGATGGGTATTATACCCATTTGAACCTGACTTTGCAAAATGATATGGAGATAGATGCCTTGGATTACACAGTCCGGCAGGAACATATAGGGGGAGCAATAACTTTTCCATGCTGTAGCTCTCTTGCAGACACATAGGAATAAATAAATGATAAGTAAGATGATGTTGTATGCACTACATGTGGGCAACGGAGGATAGGATGATAAACTACAGTATTGGTTTTCCCCTAACATGTTAGTATTATGACACCATGCTCAACAACAAAAACTATATGCTTTTTCCTCCATATTAAGATGGAGTGAGGACTTTAATCATACTGCTTTCATAAAATGTGCTTGGGATGGTAAGGTTTTTGTTGCTTGGTGCAATAGATTTGTTGCCAAAGCAAATTCCAGTTTGTAGATGCAGAGACTAGGAAGTAATCTGTGGGTCCTTGCACACACTTAGCATTCTGCCTACATGAGCAAATACCTCCAGTGCAACTGGGAGAGAAAGACCTGCCCGGATACTTGCAATCAGCTGCCATGGTT
The DNA here is from genome assembly GCF_965638725.1 of Aptenodytes patagonicus. NCBI lineage: Eukaryota > Metazoa > Chordata > Aves > Sphenisciformes > Spheniscidae > Aptenodytes > Aptenodytes patagonicus. The sequence goes on along the minus strand of NC_134952.1, from coordinate 18,423,021 downwards.
GACGCTTCCAACTTACCAAAACAATCACTTTTCCAAACCACACCCTGAGTCAGTGCATATGGACTTACTTCGTGAATTCTGGTTACAGGGAGGTTTATGCACAAGGGGATGCAAGGGGAATATCTAAAGAGCTATGAAAGCTGCCACGTGGGGACAAATAACTGGAGCACATGTGTAGCCCTGAGTCTCAGGGAAGGAGACCTGTTTCCCACTGGGTGGCTGCTGAACATCAGTTGAGACAGATGATTCATGCCCTTCAAGTGACCACTATGGAATCTTCAAATTCTAAAATTGCATCTGCACCACACTGACCAAAAAGTCTCTTTTGTATGGGCGTTGAACCGTTCTGCATGTTCCTGTAACAGCAGCCTCAGTTACCACTATTTCCACCTCCAAGTTAGCCATGCTGACCATTGTACTAAGTGAATTTGAGGTGATCCAATTCCCATCATATTTTCAGCCCAGGCACTCTCTTCCTTTACTACCACTTGGAGTTTTCCAAATTATAGATAGGAAAGAATCACAGGGTGCATTTGCTGTACTTATAAAAATGCTCATTGTGGTTCTGTTATATTTTAGTGTGTTTACTTCCGTCATAAGAAAATTGGAAAAATAAAGCAAAAATGATTTTATGGTCAAATGATAAACCAATTTGACTATTAACAAAAAAGGAAAATGCTAAAATATAAGCAAGCAAACAAACAAAATAAAACTTTTAATGTGGTTCAGTGGTTCAGACAGGAGACAGGGAGTTGTTCTTGGCACTGTTGTGTTTTTTTCTGAGAACTTGGTTGGGAAACTTATATCTCAGCTATGCATTTAAGTCACAGCACATTGTAGGGGGTGCAGAGGTGAGTCATTTCTTCAGCTTCAGTCCTTGATTAAAGCAACCACATATGCTGGGTTTATGAGGTCAATTCCAGTTTTTTCTCATATCTCAGTGTCCCAGGAATGCCTAAAAACATCTTGGTTTTCATTTCATCAGTGAAAACATTTAGATTTCACTAAAAAACAAACCATTTACTTAAGATGTATTGCTACTTTGAGAATTTCCTTTGGCCAAGATTATCCAAAAATGGCTAGTGAATTTAGGCACTAGTTTTTATAGGGTCTTTTTTCTTCTTTTCCAAAGCACATTTAGGTCTCTCTAAAGGATCTCAAGTAAGAAACCAAAGATCATTAACCAGTTTTTAAGATCTTAGCACTGTTTTCACCAAGTGCAATCATGTCTGAGGAATAAATATGCAAGGCAGTCAACACCTCTTGGTCTGGAGAAAAAAAAAAAAGAATGTACATGGATTCTCTTAAATTGGATTCTCTTAAATCTATGGTTTCATTTTGTTTCATTTTTTCCTCACAAAACGAATGCAGGAGTGATGCACTTATTCAGTGCATCCTGAAAAACTCATTGCTATTATTTTGACGGCTATTTATTTTTTATTGCAGCAGTGTCTAGAGGCCCTAATCAGGAATCAGCATGGGATATAACAGGTGGCTACTAACAGATGGGGAAAATACAAAGTAACAGCAAGACAATTAAGCTTGACATAGTAAGCCTCAGTCACAGTACAATGGATCAGCCATTGCTACATAGAAATATAATAAGTTGCCATAGTCCTTCTCTTCCTAAATTAAAGAGTGGCCTCTAACTATTCAGGAAACCACTCAGAATAAGTTAAGCATGTGCTCAAGGCTAAAATGGTTTAAAGAAACTGGGAATTAATAGAAAGAAAGTTAAGAATGTGCCAATGTGATTTCCTGATCTGCCTACAGTAAGGATTAGCCCCACTTCCCTCTCCTTGTGAGTGTCTGTACAGCACACACAAGCTAATCCGAGTTCTTACACATTTGCACAATTTATTGTGGCTTAACCAGTAACACCACTTTGGCTGAGCCACGGGAACTGCTTGTTTGCGCAGTTTTTGCCTGGAACAAAGGCAGGACAATATGATGGTGTAAATTTTTTTTTCTGAACTACAATAATTTTAATTATTTCATAGTTGTTGTTGGCTGACAGAGCAAATACACAGGTTACCAAGGCTACTTAATGCATGGCAATTTGGTAAACAACAGAAACTTAATAATTAATTTTGAACCCTTAGTTCAAATGAGTTCAGAAGAGATTGGCTCGATATTCCTGTATGCATGCTCATTACTTTATTTTTAACTGATAAACATCAGCTGTTAACTTGCTTATCTCATCCTACTCATCCTATTCTGTTTTTTCTCATCCTACTCTGAGTTTTTTCTACCTAAAGCACTCCTTGCAATGTATGATCAAGGTCAGTCTCTTTTTCTTCTCTGCTTGATGAGTGGTTTTGGTGATCTTCAGCCTGTCCTTCTCAGCAGATCACAAGACTGACTCTAATAGAACAAAAACCTCATATAAAGTGAAGAAAGCAAGCAGGATGTATAAAACTGGAGTAGACCAGAGAGTATACCTCATCAAGAGATCTGCTTCTGGAGAAGGGAAAGCAAGCATTTCCAAGAAGACACAGTGAAAGCAGAAAGATTATTTAAATTGCTTAAAAATTATTATCAGTTATAAATATTGTCAGCTAAGATAAAAGTCTATTTTAATCACTGACTTTCAATAAAGTAAAATTCTAAGTCCAGTAAACATATAGCAATAAGCAATGTCCATTTTCCAAGGTATTCTGAAATTTGACATATATTTTGAAATCCTGATATGAGACATTTTAGAGAAAACCTGAGAATTAATTCAAGGTCTTTGGGTCAGGTCTAGAGTTTCTGTGGGAGTTCATCTATGTGAAAATAACTAGAAGCTCAAGTACACAGCAAGATACTTTAATTATTATTTCTTTATTTTGTTTACAGATGTTCATTTTGCTTGTCATTTCCCCACTCCAAAACTACTTGGAAGTCTTAAATCATGTTATATGGTGTTTTTCTCCATTAAAAAAGGAATAGTGGTAGGGAGATGGTATGTTCCATTATATTTACAACTGTATTTTGGACGTTAGTCACAGCATCAAATGTCAAACTGTGGAAGACATTTTTGCAGCAGCATCTGGTTCTTCACAGATCTCCAGATGCTGCTATACTGGTGGTTTTGGAGTTGTTTCCGGGTCAGTTATTTTGGGACATGAATTGTCTGACTGTTTTGCCCTCTCAGAAAGTTTTCTTTTAATTTAAGCTATAATACTTGAGATTTAGACATACAATTCCATATAGAATTGTTTTATGCTATAAAAAGAACTTAGGAAGGTACACAAAGCAACGTAGTATACATAACTCATGCAGAATCCTTTTCATGCATTTTATTTAGAGCTATGGCCCATTGTACTCCTGGAGCATTTCAGAAAACAGGGATCTATAACTATTAAACAGCAGCAGCAAAGTGCTTAAACAGAAATGAGATTTAAACAGGAATTAGCGTAAAAGCCATTGTGGTCATGCTGCTGGCAAAAATAATGCTATTCTTAGTAACGGGAAAACAGATGATGCTTTAAAATCCAAATCACAAAAAATGTAAAATAAGGTGTTTGGACTCATCTGTGGATTTGGTCCTCAGCAAGGGACTGTGGACAGTTGCTTTTCATAAGGAAGTGGGCAGGGCAGGAACCTTCAGAGCAGGACTCATGGACAAGGGCAAGCACAGCTAGCATAAGTCTTTGGCACTTGTGCTGCCATGATAATGCCAATGCCAACACAACTTTTGCTGCACAGGATATCTAACACAATGATGCACTTATTTCTTTTTCAAAATACATTTCAGAAAGACCACATTCTGCTCACAGTTTTCATTTCACAGCTCATCAGTAAGGCTATAAAATGTGCCACATATGCTATAGAAAAGCTATCTTAGACTGTTTGAGAGAGTCTTTAAAAAGTATAGGGATTGTTTGATGTATCTTTCTGCCTGCAAAGCCACATCCTTTCATCAGAGTGAGGCCAATAGAAGAAGAATAAACATGCTTTCTGTCATAAAATATCTCCCAAATTAATCCAAACTAGGTTTCTTGTCCTTACTAATGTTATTATTTAAAATACCCAATGTCTTGGACCTTTTCAGAAGTTAAATACAATCCTGGTTCACATAGGGAAGATTATAATCTGTTGTTTCAAACAAAAAACCTCTTTTTTCTGCTGGCATGCTAATGTATTAGGTTTTTTTGACTCTAAAGGATTTTGTCTATCCAAATGAACACACTTGTGTGTCGTGATTAAACCGCAGCTGGCAAATAAGTCCCACACAGCCGCTCACTCACTCCCCCCCTGGTGGGATGGGGGAGAAAATCAGAAGGGTAAAAGTGATAAAACTCATGGGTTGAGATAAAGACAGTTAAACAGGTAAAGCAAAAGCCGCGCATGCAAACAAAGCAAAACAAGGAATTCATTCACTCCTTCCCATCGGCAGGCAGGTGTTCAGCCATCTCCAGGAAAGCAGGGCTCCAGTACACCTGCTCCAGTGTGGCCTTACCCACAGCCACAGTCCCTTCTGAAGTAAACCTGCTCCAACATGGCCATACCCATGGCTGCAGTCCCTCCAGGAGAGTACCTGCTCTGTCATGGTCTTATCCACGGCCACACAGTTTGAGGTGCTCCAGTGTGACCTCATGCACAGCCACTGATGCTTCAAGGTGTACCTGCTGCAGCATGGACTTATCCTTGAGCCACAATCCCTTCAGAGGTATACCTGCTGTAACACAGGCATAACCACGGCCACAGACGCTTCAGATGTCCTGCTCCCACGTGGACTCGTCCACGGGTCACAGTCCCTTCGACTTGAGTTCACACCGGAGTTCCAGCCTGTCCAGTACAGCAGCACAGAAACAGCAGCGATGCCCTGGCATCTGCCAGCCCAGGCACATCGCCACTGCTGTTATCAGAATGTTCCCAGGCCCAGCAGAGTAAGATGATCAGCAGTACAGCACTACAGCAAGCAGCGAAAGCAAAAAGCAGCCACTGATGAGCACTAGACTCTAATATACAGTAAGGCAAGCAAGCCCCATGGCAAGGACAGGAGTCTGCTGATTAATAACTAAACAGCAATAATGGCTATAAATTTGATCTAGCACATTCCAATCAAACCTGTCATTATCTCAAACCCTTCAAGCCCCACATTGGCTGCCAAAAAGGACTGTCGTGGTTTAACTCCAGCCAGCAACTAAGCACCACACAGCCACTCGCTCACTTCTCCCTGGTTGGACACGGAAGAGAATCGGAAGGGTGAAAGTGAGAAAACCCATGGGTTGAGATAAAGACAGTTTAATAGGTCAAACAAAAGTCGCGCATGCAAGCAAAGCAAAACAAGGAATTCATTCACTCCTTCCCATCAGCAGGGAGGTGTTCAGCCATCTCCAGGAAAGCAGGGCTCCATCACGCATAACGGTTGCTTGGGAAGACAAAACACTGTAACTCCGAATGTCCCCCCTTCCTTCTTCTTCCCCCAGCTTTTTATTGCTGAGCATGACGTCATATGGTGTGGACTATCCCTTTGGTCAGTTGGGGTCAGCTGTCCCAGCTGTGTCCCCTCCCAACTCCTTGTGCACCCCCAGCCTACTCGCTGGTGGGGTGGTGTGAGGAGCAGAAAAGGCCTTGACTCTGTGTAAGCACTGCTCAGCAGCAACGAAAACATCCCTGATTTATCAACACTGTTTCCAGCACAAATCCAAAACACAGCCCCATGCTAGCTACTATGACGAAAATTAACTCTTTCAGCCATCAGCAAGTATTGTACTATGGTAAAAATTGTGGATTTTGAGTAAAGGAAGAAAAATGTCTTTGGAGTATTAATTGTTAGGAACAGTAATTTGTTCAGCAATGGTTTGGAATTTGAAACATTAGAATTATTCTCAGAGATTAGTGCTCACAGAAAAGTTAATTTAGTTAAAAGTATATGATGAATTGACCAAATGTTATCACATGAGCTTCTAGTTCATCAAATGCTCCAGCAGTTCATCACAGTGATGATTGGCAGAGCTCCATTTTTATGCTTGTAACTATTTCAAACTATGTCATCTCAAACCCTAATACAGATGTGACTCCAACCCATGGTATGTACTTGCATGTGTGTGTTCCTGCACACGTGCATGTAGATTGCATTTGATTATACTCACTTACAGCTTGGAGGTTACTGTTTACTTCAAGGTCGTTTTTTCTGCACTGAAGATTGCAGGTGAAAGGAGACATGGTGGCTCATGGCAATTAGTGTAAGAATATCCAAATTATGCAGCAACAGAACAACCTGAATGTCAAAAATAATATCTATTTCTCTGTAGCCTTTAACCACACAAAAGTGTAATTCAAATCACAATCTTGAATGTGCCAATCACATGCTATTTCCCAAGAAAGAAACAGTTTGGGGGGAGCGTAATAAGAAGGATATTTTCAGAATACCAGACAGAAATAGTACCGCAAAACACTGTTTACTCGAGGTTTAATCAATAGCCATTAAAGTTACTGGGCAGACCCATACAGATTTCTAATAGGCTTTGGATTATGACATCAATGATAACCCTGTCAATGTAACATATTTTTAAGAGATATGATGATTAGAATCAGGTGTTTTTTTTCAAAGCAAAAGACAAAATAAGTAACAACTTCTTTTTCTTCTTCCTCCCACAGCCTATCACCCAACATCATTTGCATAATACTGTCATCATGCAAAGTACAGACAGGAGTATTTAAGATAATATTTTGTATTAGGTAGATGTTTTCATTCCAAAGAGTAAAACAGCAGACTGTCTGATGATGGTTTAAAATTTATATTTAATGAAAATATTATTTGTGAGGAAAACAAACATGGAAGCACAAAATAGTTCAGAAGAAAAGATAAAGCTTAAATGTACATAAGGAAGGTGCATAGAATATGGTACAATGAATATTAACATACAGACAATAAGAAAAGTAGAAACAAAACATTGCTGGTTTAATTTATATCAGATGGCCATGCTTTTATAATACCACAAATTTGAATTCCTCATGTCTGAAACCAACAGACTATAGATACAGTAATTCTTTAGAAATAATTTGTAAAGGTATTCTCAGACACAACTTTAGTCTGCAAGGATGCTAAATTGATAGTTTCACTGCTGGAATATGTTTAAAGGAAGACTTTGAAAGAAGAAAGTGGTGATGAGATTATTATTTCCAGGGCAGAAAGCTACTCTGCATGTAAACCCCAAACCTGCAGCACTACTGTATATTCTATAAAACCACCTACACATATGCTTTAAGATAAAAATATGTTTAAAGCATCTATAGTCATTGAGACATAGGTTTGCATGTAATGTCTTTGCTGAACTGGGGGCAGCAAAATGGATAGCAAAGTTATGTCACAAGTAGAAGAAAGTTACAGAAATAATGGTAGTTATGTAGAATTTCTAAGTACAAAAAAAAAGTGAAAATGTACATTGAGAAAAACTGGTAAAGAACACGAGTACATATTTGTTCTATTCTGTACTTCTAAATTCTGAAAAACCCTCAAATTAAAATTTTTTTAGGAATAAGAGATGTTTGTACTTCATTTTGTTTTCTAAAGTGAGCAATAAGAAGATTCACACAAAGAAAAAGAGAGGTCAATTTTAGTCCTACGTATCCGATGGTTAAGGAAAATATATTTACAATACATTTAAAAAATAATGTGCTATAATTTGCACAAAAAAAAGGTAGTAAATTTAATACAGCTTGTTAGTAAGGATGACCTAATAAAAGCTGATGCTGAAATAAATATACAAGCATTTAAAATATCTAAATTAAGACAAATTATTATTGAAAGAGTTTCCAGGTTTTTCTCCTGTTGCTTCCAACACTAGACTAACAAGCAAGACACTTCATCTTTCTTTGCCTCAATTTCCCCATCTGCACAATGAGTCCTGTTGTATTTATAACCCTGGAAAGTCCTTTACGATCAGCTGACAACAAGATAGCTGCTAGACTTTCTCAGTATGGCTTCCCACTATGCGATACTCGCTATGGAGAACATCTGTAGTCTTAATCATAATGATAAATGCAACATTTTGAGTTGCTGAGCAAAAGAAGTGTCTCATACAATAGAATCACAGTCATTTGTATTCCAGTGACACCCACAACGTGCTAGCCACTGTTCTTACACACACACATACAGTCAGACAGGCCCTGAAGACCATGTTTTTAGGAAGTGACAGCAGTGCTTTAATGACATGTCAGTAATTTACAGCATCAGAGACAACAGCATGATACATGCTGTTAGGCATAATACATCCTAAGCATGCTATATCTATTCAGAGACAAGTCTAGGAAAGCATTTTCATTTATGGGGATGCAGAATCTTAAGGATTGTGTTTAATTGGAAGTACTTGTAAATATATAATTGTAAAGACTAATAAATACTAATTAATAATACAGATTCCTAAAAAGCCTAACTATATCAACTCACCATTAGATGAGATATGATATAAGCATATAGTAAAAGACAATCAAGAGTCTTAAAAATTCACCTGGTAAATGAAACTAATGGTGAAGAGGGAGAAATGGGGTCATAGTGACACCGCCTTGTTTTTTCACGTTTTCTTGGTTCAGAGGGTCTGTGTGACCAGTTTACAGGTAGAAATCTGTTTTGCTAAGGGATGCAAAAAGGCAGATTGGTAGCATTAGCTCAGCTATTGTCAGCTTACAGACAGCATTTTGTGAACACTCCAGTTCTAGTGATTTTTACAGGGGACTGTAAAGGCTTCTTGTTAAAGTTTACTTTCTGTTGCTCACAGTTATTCTGTCTTTAAATCAAGGGCATGTTCTCCCTAAGGGGAAAACAGGCCTTGCATATATATTGGCTAACATCCTCTCCATTACTAATTAGAGATTTGATTGTCACCAAACAATATTGAGTAGAATGCAACTTCCAAACACAAGAAGGGTTTTGTTGCTTTTTTAAAATGAAATATTAATAGAATCTGAAGGGGAAAAAAAAAGAAAAAGACTAACATTTCCTATAGCTTAATGAAGCAATCAGAATGACACAGGAGCTCCAGTTTCTCAACACCAATTGCAAAATATTCTCTTAGACCTCATGGATGCATGAGGCGTTGAGGAAGATATGGGATTCTTAATGCTGGAAACCTTCGAGCAGAAACAGAAGAGTCTCTAGGGGGATAAAAGGTTGTCAAAAGGTATGAAACACCCTTCTTTGACAATATATTTTGAAATGAAAACATGGAGAATAAACAGACATTCAGTAAAGTACATTTTATTTGTGGGAGAAAAGTGTCATTATAGAGATTTGTAAACTCTTTCTTAACCCTGATTTCTATATAACTCTTCTACCAGTGTCGTGGTTTAATCTCAGTCGGCAACTAAGCACCACGCAGCCGCTCACTCACTCCCCCACACCCTGGTGGGATGGGGGAGAGAAGTGGAAGAGCACAAGTTAGAAAAACTCGTGGGTTGAGATAAAAACAGTTTAATAATTGAAATAAAATGATTATAATAATAATATGATAATAATAATACACAAAGCAAGTGATGCACAGTACCGTTGCTCACCACCTGCCGACCGATGCCCAGCCAGTCCCTGAGCAGCGGCCCCCCCGGCCAGCTTTCCCCAGTTTATGTACTGAGCATGACATCACATGGTATGGAATGTCCCTTTGGCCAGTTTGGGTCAGCTGTCCTGGCTGTGCCCCCTCCCAGCTTCTTGTGCACCTCCAGCCTTCTCAGTTGGTAGAGCAAGGGAAACTAAAAAGTCCTTGACTAGTGTAAGCATTACCTAGCAACAACTAAAACATCGGGTGCATTATCAACTTTGTTCTCATCCTAAATCCAAAACACAGCACTGTACCAGCTACTAGGAAGGAAATTAACTCTATCCCTGCCAAAACCAGGACAACCAGCAATTCCTATTTTTATTCTCCTGTATTTGCAAAATAGCAGGTTGCTTATTAAGTTTAATTTTTTTTTTAAAATTCCAGCTGCAAATACCTTGCTGTTGCTTTTAATGTAACACTTCCTTTTCTCTCTCTTTCACCCTTCCATTTCGTACTGCACACTGAGAGTTTCCCTTTGGTTTGAGACTTACGTGGACTTTGGGTGCAGTGTTGGTTGACAACATTGCCTTTTTTAGTTTTTGGATTTTTAATCTGGCTGTATTTAGATGCAGAATATAGTGGATGTTTAGTATTTTTTACGTGAAAAAATGAGAAATAAAATTTTGGCTAGTGGGTTTTTTTCATTTCTATTGAAACTTTCTGTGGGATCAGAAATTTTCTACTCTCCTATTCCCACTAATAGTTTTAACAGTGAGTTATTGTATAGGCAACTTGCAGTGGTTCACCACTGACCCTGAAGTAAATGGATTTTACTATTGATTTAACTGAAGTCAGCTCTAACCTTTATGCTTAAACTATTACAATCTCTCAATGGGTAATTTATCCTCCTTTATGCCTATTAAGGTGTGAATCAGTTACATTTCTATGGAGAGTAGTGAGTTTTAACTTCGGAAGTGTCCACTTAAATCTTAATCACGAATAAGCTAGTAGATGTCACATAAACTTCTTTGTAATAATGATCTCTTTTTCTCTATGTTTTAAAGGGAGAATGGAAGGGTCCTGATCATGATTTGACACTAGCACTATAAAAAGAAATCATTACTGAGATTGCTATGGAAATGTATAGAAGAACCAAAGTATAAAAAGTGAACTACAAGGCAGCTCTCATGTTTTTAATCAACAATCATGTTTTTTCTTATGTCTATTATATTAAATATCCTGCAGTCCTTGAATATACAGCAAAAGCAACATCTAGACTCACTGAAATGGCAGTTGTAATATGGTTATTTCTACTAGTTAAACATGTTTTCTGGAAAAGAAAAATTGGTACTATTTTCCTGTTAGAGAACTAAGAATACTTAAGAAAAAAGGGTATAGTATAGCTTTCATTGATTATATAGACATACAGAAAGCAAGGGTGGGCAAGACTTGTAAGACTCCATTGTTTTGCTTTTGAATTCAAAATCTTTTTCCCTTTTATCTGTATTAAGGCTTTTTTTGAAAGTAGCATCAAAGCACTAACACTTTGCATATTTTGGATGGAAATTATAAATGTGACTCTTCACTTGGGTGTGCTCCAAAGTCTGCTGAATAGGAATCCACCCACTGAATTCTGTAGGTGTTATCCTAGATCAGGCCATAGTAACACGTTGGTTTAAGTTCTTCTCAGATTTTGGACCACCACATAGAAAACTAGATCCACCTATTATCAGGAGAAAAAGCAAGACACTTTCAACATATGTAAGGAATCAAATCAAAACAGGAAGGAGAGAAAAAAAATGCCTTGAAACCACCAATTTTGTATTGCCAAACGTTAAATTCCAGTCCTGAATTTTGTTGTGTGGTCCAAGATAAAAGAACTAAGTTCCTGTCACCATTTCCTAAGGAAACTTTTTCTAATCTCCTGTCACTTCTGTGATATGTTCTAATATTTTCTGAAGTATTTTGTCATCTTTGAAGAAAAGTTGCTTTACACAAACAGAGGCCTACCAGCACGCCAAATCTGAAAGCAGCAATTTTGATGCTTCTACTGTAAACACAATCAAATTATCTTTATGTTGTGTTCATACTGAGTCCAGCATGTTCAGGACATGTTTGACTTTGATTATATCCATTACTCACCTTGATTTGTATGTAAGCTATGGCTGTTTTCTGTACCTTCTGAGAAACCAAAGTGAAGGGCGTTGGGCCACACGCAAAATCAGTACAGCTTGGTTCTATCATTAATAAGAATTACAGGCTTAAGAAAAGTTGGAATAGTTACTTCCTGCTGTGTAGGAAGCCAAGTGCTGGCGTGAAAGCAATGCGAGTATTTTAACACCTGACATATTTGGAAGACCCATTCAAGGCTTCTCTTGCCAGAATATTGCTTTTGCTGGTGAGCAACTACCATAAATGAATCATTAAACTGGAATCAATTTGCTGAAACAAAATGAACATGAAAAAAAGAATTAGAAGTTAAAGAATGCCTGGAGCAAAGGTGCCTTTACCGTCTCTCCTGCTGGGAGTGGATCACCGGCCAAAGACGACACGAATTTACACGTTATATCAAACTTCTTATAACTACTAGAGTGGTGCCCAGCGAGGCATCATTCTCTTTTACCCTTGGCAATCTGATTTGGAACTGCTCTGTACAATGCTGACCCAGTGTTGATGAAAGAATAACCACAGCCCTAGATCTCTCTTGCCTGGAGAACAGAGCATTTCTCAGCTCTTACATGCTGCACAAACTCTGGGGCACAAGGGGAGTCCTCCTTATTTCTTTACCATATATACATTAGATTAGGAATTTTTTTCCCCTCATTTTTTCAAAAAGCTTCAATTAAATTTTACTTTTATTGTAACTCTAGTTCCCTTTTCTCTCTGGTAAGACAAATCTCTATCCAGAACTTCTGCATTATATTCAGGTTATGGCCATAGACTCAATGGCTCCTATCCTGTAATATCACTAGTGTCTACTTAAATTCCTACCTTGCCTATCCCGTCTGTAATGTGGAGATTTAGAGTGTTTGCCAGTACAGGTGCGATTAGTCAATGTGTACAGAAAAAAAATGAAACCCTCTAGGAAAAGTACTATGAAGTCCAAAAGGCTATAAATAATAATAGCAGCTTGTAACCTGTGTTGTCAGCCAAGTTTCTGAAGGTGCCAGATTAACCATCCCTTTTCTTGCTGCTGCTTTATCCAAGTCTCTTCATCTAGTCTGGGACTAATTTATGTTGTATGCAAGTATAAGAAGTGACTCCTCATAGAATTTTCTCAAGAAACCTGACAAAAAAGAGCTTTTGTTTGCTGTCCAATAACTGTACTTCATCTTCAAATAGCACACTGATTTTTCATCTGCAAATAATGAAAAATATATAGATGTGAAACACAACAAGACAAAAAGATAAAAACAGCAGCAATGCACTGGATGTGTTCCTCCTTTCATTTCCAGAGTAGTTTTTGACAGGAGCAGGCCAGGGTAGGTTGTGAATGACAGGCCTTGCTGATCATTGAAGAATTCAGTAACAAGTCTAGCTCAAGGCCAGTGGCTATAATTTCAAAGGCTAGTGATGATACTTTCAACCAGTTAAAAAAATCTTAGTAATTCTTTGTGAATCTGGCATGTATGCCAATTTCTAACTTAAGTGTGTGTCACGAGAATCTGTATGTTAATAGCTTTTCCCATGTGATTATTTTTTTTCAGTAGAGGTTTGATGTTCCTGTTTCAATTGCTATTAATCATGTTAGTAAAAATACTTAAGACAATATCATGAAAAAAGTACCAGGACCAGAAGTTTTTTGAGATATAGGACGAGGCAAGGTGATCTTATGCGGATATATGAAGACCCTATCTTTGACAAAAGCAAGACCCATTGAAATAAGCAGAAAGAATTTCTCTGACCTTAATCTTGGACCCTATTTCAAAAGAAAATCCTACATAAATGTGTCATTATAGTAAAACACTCTACAATCTGTAACTCTCCTATGCTATGTGATCCCCTTAACACCTACAACTTTTTTTTAATATGACATCATTAACATGCACAAAATGTTTTCTTATCAGTTTTTCATAAAAAACTGTTACAGAACTGATTGTTAAGCAAAATTTACTTCACAGTAAAACTGTCTGCAAGTTCCCCTGCATAATTCAGCAGTAATTTATGGAGTCACAGTTGTAAGGTAGTCCCATAAGATGAAAAGACATCAGAAGAAATAAAGTTTTTCAAGAAGAAAAGCTTGTGCACTGGTGTGTGACTTGCATTATTAACAAGACTATCTTGTAAGATGGTCTTGTTAATAATAAACATAGCCAGATATTTCACACTGTGTTGGAATGTTGCTTCTTTACTTAGCCTCAGTCATTAAAAGAAAAATGATTAACAGACATGAAACTAACCTTTTTGGAAAATGCCTTAAAAGGACATTGCAGCATAGATAAAATACAAACCCACAGACCTCACAAATTTTAAATGTTGGAAAGCCAGACCATTCAAGAGGAAGTTTCTACTTAAGTAAACAAATGTTGAAAAGCAAGGAAATATAAAATTAATGGCATGCAGACAACATACATCTGCTGTCATAGTCCTTCCACAGCCAAAGAGAAATTGAGACAGCTTGCCACCTCTTTGCAACATTGAATCTCTGATTTTCTTAGCCTTATAGACTGTATAACAAAGGAATTTTGACTTGTTTTCCAGGTTAAATGCTGCATATTGACTGCCTTTCATCTTGGTTGCAAAATAGATTAGGAAGAAACTCCAAGACAGCATAACACAAGTATATTTGTAGCAAGTTTCCAGAAGCAGCATAAAGGTCTAAGATTTTCTATGGTCTAAAGATGTGTAACTGAACAATATGCAGAGGACATAGTCGAAAAAACAGGACAAATGGAAGTTAGTGCCCAGTTGCACACTGGTATCATATCATTATCATAAATATAAGATCTAAGATCTGGAATTCTGACAAAATAGTTTGGAGGAAGTCAACACCCACAGACTACAAGAAAAAAGAACTCATTAGGTAATAGTTGTGCTTTTCTCATATAATCTTAGAAATAACACTTTGAAATGAGGAAAATGAATAAACAGCATACAGTCTTTCTTAGCCTGCAAAATTGTGCAGCTTGCTAGGTTGGGTTTATGATGCAAATTATACTTGAAAGCTTTTGTAATGAAGAACACTTGTTTATGTCATGTGTGTTTGATTTACTATTCAGCTGTAGTCCCAAATGGAAACTTGTGATTTGGGATCAGTCCATAACTAATGGTTTTGGATACCAGCTGAATAAATGAAGTTTCTCACTTTTACAGAGCTAATTAAATACTGCAGAAGAGAGAATACTTTCCCCCAGTTCCTCCATTAAAAATAAAAAGACTACAGTTCTTCTGTCTACATAGGACATGTTGCTATCATCCTAGTGTTGCAATAATTTAAACGGGTGCTAAGGATGGTGAATACTGACAGCATGTTTTACTGTGTACAATGAACATCTCCAATTTTTCTTTTCAAAGAAGAGCTGTAGATTTTCTGTGTATCTTATCACTGGTAATATGAGATCCATATGGACATTTGGAAATTTTAAAGTTCATATTGTCAACCAGACAGAAAAAAAAAAAAAGAAATAAAAAATATAAACAAAGTAGAACAATATGAAAGCCCACCCTCCCCATACACACACACATTCTGAACTGAATTTCAATTTGAGATATTATTGTCACAGTTTCCTTGGAAGAACTCTTCACAATGTCTAGACTAAGAGGTCGAAGCTGGTCTTGGGTTTGACTTGTTTCCAAAAGATGCAGGTATTTTATTTATTCTTTCTGCTTACTGGGTTAATTTCAGCCTTTTGACTAATGACACATTTTTGTATAGCTGATTAATTTGGTATAGCTCTTCAGGAAAGCATGCGAACCCTGTGTTTCTGGCTGCATGTCTTTTGAGTGAATTTAGTTCTTCCATAGTAGCAATTAACTGTGAAGATGGAACAGAATATGCACAGATTTTTAATAGTGAAGGAGCAAGAGATGGGGGAGAAAAAGATGAAAGATGGCAATGTGAAAAGATGAAAGGTACAGAACTGTATAGTACCACAAAACATTGTCGTGCATACAATCCTTTTCCCTACATCTTAGCTCTTGCCAATAAACACGATATTTAAAGCATGCATTTAAAAAAAAATATTGCTTACTATTCTATGTAGATTTAATCAGTGAAGTGCTCTCTCTGTGTACTTGTTCATATCCTCTCCAGCTTGCTTCATGTGGGACAGTTATTTTCTCACCATGCCTTTAGAAAAACCTTTATACACATAGTTGGAAATACATGTTAAGTCAGGCCCATGTACCTTGTTCACATGTCAACTGAATCCCTTTAATTCAACATAAAAGGTCCATTGTCCACTGAACATGCACATACAACATCCTTTCAATCCCTTTTAATCCTAGTGAGATACTACCTGTGTAAGAACACTTCTTCTCTCTAATAAGAAAATGGAAGATGGAAGCCAACAAGAAAAGATGCCCTGTTATAGAGCAAAAGTGGGGAATGGATCAACATGTTTGAGAAGAGCTATTTATAGAAATCATTCTGAGGCTATAAACATTCAAATGAAAAAGTTATTTTTCTGCTTTGTTTATGGCAATGACCTAAAGAGGCTAAAGGTCCTGGAGATGCTGGGAAGCAAATACATTACCATGAAGAAATTCTTCCATACACTCTATGGCTTGTTTTACTAACCTGCTGCAGGAAAGACCCTTGAATGGCTACACAAGCAGTCAAAAGATAAGAACTGAAAAGTAGGTATAAAATCATCAAATCAGGAGCTCACAAGTATCCGCTAAAAATATGTGTCTTAAGGTCTGTAATTAGTCTTCCACGTCCATTAGTGCAAAACAGGAAGCAATGAGTTGAATTGTTACAAGAGGGATTTTGTCCAGGGGTAGAAGGAAACTGTCCAAACTATAATGGCAGTTAAGTCTTAGAATAGGTTGCCTAATGCTTTGTCTTGTGTTTCTATGCTTTCAGGTCAGAGAAAGATTATATTAGAGTGCCTGCTTTTTATTAAATCTTTTTATATTGAAATTTTCAAACTTTCTTCTTCTTGTTCCACCAAGGACCTTTATTAGATTTCTCACTGATCAGCACCCACTGGTGTTCATAGATGACTTTTAGGTGACTACTGCCAAAGAAATAGTTCATGTACCAAAGCAGTTTTCCATATTATTAGCATTAGTATTAGTACTACTGATTGCAATACTGCTGCTACTACTGATACTATTACTAGTATTTTTAGACTGTCTTTGTATGACCAGTACTAGAAAAAACCTTCTAATATTCAGTTTGTGCTAACAGCTCTTAGAATTTTAATTCAAAATGGAAGCAGGAAAACAAAAGGTAGACAAAAACCTATTGGTCAAACAGTTTGCGAATTGACACAGAATCAGAATCAGAATACAAAATACCTAACCTGATCCTTAAAACGTCATCCTGGTGAGCTTAATGTGTGCTTTCAGTTTCTGTCACAACACAAAGAAATAGCAGCAACCATAACAGTAATGTGGCAATGTTTTTGTTCACATACCTAACTCTAATTACAAAAACTCATTGTTAAATTTGCTCATTGAGGTATCATAAGATTTAGGGAATGACCCCTATTTTCAAAGCAGATTCAGTCTCAGTACTAGAAATTTGTACATTTGGGTTAAAGGATATTTACATAGAGAAATGCTAATACAATATGTAATCTTTAATGATGGTGAAATCAACCAGAAGTGAACGTTCATCCATATTGCTTTGAAAATACAAATATTGCACTGGAAGTATAGATATTCTCTTTTTTTAGCAGGGCATTATTAACTACATTAAACACAAAAATCTCATTTTATTCAACAAATTATATTATATGAAAACAATGGGAAGCTGAGCAAACAGGGCCTTTGAAGTCATAAACAGAGGAAAGTTATAAAACTTACATGGGAAAATGACAAACCATTTACTGTAGGGTATTGCTCAAACTTGTGTTATTTTTACAGGCCAGAAGGCAACAGTAATTTTTTAAAGCTCTTGTTGCAGTAGCAGAACATGCTCTTGCTTTCATAGCCTCTGTTCTCAGGTGGTTGCCACATGTTTGGCTTCTGTGCAAAGGTATATTATTTCATGACTTACCTCTCTGGCACAGAGTTTGGTTGAGAATGTGGAGATTTCTTTTAGAATTAGAATGTTTAGCCATTCTGCAGAATAAATATAAACCAGCACAGCAAAGGCTAGACTGTGGATTACAGAAAAGGGAGGAAACAATTGAAGAATCAGTCCAGATATAGATTCTGGCCACTGCTCAGAAGGTTTATATCAGGCTGGAAGCATAGGAGCGGCTACCAAAATGCATTGAGAGACTGTCCCAAAATTACTTTTCTAGAAGGGAATTTTTAGTTGTAAAGATGTCTGTTAAAAAACTCAGAAACTCGTGCGAGTGATTTACAACACCCAGTACTGGCTAACCCCAAGCCTTCAGAACCAGCCTTAGGACTGCAAAAGTCCCTAAATTGTCCTTTCCACCACTAGTATTAGAGCCAAAATAGCAACCTACCCTCCACCCACCAAATATCTCTTCTAAGTTAATCTCATGGAAATCTTCCCTGAGGTCTAAAAATTTCAGTCAGCATGTTTATTCATTTTGCTCTTTTGGGAGTTCTGTGGGACCACAAGCAAGCAAGGCCAGAAAAACACTGCAAGAGGCTGTTTTTATGGTATTTACCATCTGACCAGAAAGAATTATAGAAATCTCCCAGAGATGTTTACAACCAAGAGGTTTACATAGCAAGAGAACTTATGAGTGCTTTCACTAAAACAGTTCATTTGCCAACCTTTTTAAATTTCACCCTCACTAGAACTGAAATTATCTCAACTCATACTGAGGACAAAAATAAAGGCACTAGTGTAAAAATAAATGCCTAGTGCTATATGGAAATACGACGAGGTTAAAAAGTCTTCCTTTCAATGCATAAGCAGGTAGAGGCTAGGGTAATATTTTCTTCAGTAATATAAACACAGTTGCCCCTCTGTTTTTTCCAGCCCTGTATTTTGAACACTTTTCTTGTTTCACCCACCAAGTAACTCAAAGACAATATGTTAAAACTGTGTAAACAGTGCTGCTCTTTTCTTCTGCAATTCCTAGCCATGATGCTGTTTAAATTAAATTATTTTTTATTGACCCATTCAAAAGGAAGAAATCAGAAATTTGAGAGAAGACTGGCAATACGCACCATGTTCTCTGCTGGGTTTGACTCTTGCTGCTAGACCAGATTCCTCTGATGGCTTCACCACTGAGGACTGTGAGACACACACACAAAGAGGTCAGTTGTGCTAACCTCCATGGGACAGACTTTATCTGGTATGGCAGTGCAGACTCCAAAACAGCTGTTAGTTCATGTCATCAGCACATCTGGCTCTATATATCCTGAATTTTCTTTTTAGCAGCATAGCTGGCTGGGTGTATATGCAAGGCTGAGCATGGGGTCATCTGCTCATGAGGTATTAGCAATATCCTTCATAGCCTTAATGTAAGTCTCAGAAATATTTTCCCTATTTTCTTGTCCCAGAGACAGGACTTTAGTCTGTCTGGGGATGCAGTTTTTCATCCAGGGCAAAACCCTGTCTCCACTGCTAGAAATTAATATTTTGCTATTGATTTCAATAAAGGCAGAATTTTTTCCTAGATGCACAGTGTAGGGAGCTGGGAGACACTGAGAAAATTAATCTTGTGGCCATTGCAAGCTTAATATTTCTGGTAGGAAATACATAATTTATCCTTAATGTATAATAATCCAAAAGCTCCTTTGACACTGTCAATATTGTCATCTGTAAGAGTCAGGGACATGCCATCTTCCTGGAGTTTATTTTCTGCCTTTCTTATTAACATTTTTCTTCTGTTGAATACTCCTAGCAACAAACAGTCATTCTTAACAGTCTCTTTTTGTACCATGAAATTTTAACTCCCTATGTGGATTTACATCTTCATCCTTCAAATATGCTTAAACAAGTAATTTCTTATACTCATTTAGATGCATAGTTTTATTGATTTGCAAAAAGCACTCGTGAGGATATATTCTTGAGTAATTAAGTATTTATGAAAGGAGGGCCATAGGCCCTATTATAAAAAGTCTGAAAATAAAACCTTAGCATCAAAACTGGTTATCAGCACTTCTTTCTTCAAAAATGTAGAAAGTAAATAGATAAACTTATTATTTATCACCTTGTTCAATAAAACAGGATTCTGCATTATGTTGTTATCACTTTAGCTCACCAAAGAATTTAAAATGAGTTGAATTCATGCTTTGCTGAGTCAAGGCCTAGATGGCTAATCCATAATTCACAGGTATAGTGAAAGGTTAGGTCTTTGAGGTCAGCTTGATCTCTGGACTTTGGAATTTCATGCAAAAATTATACTTACAAGACATAACAGAGTGTGTTAAGTATTCAAAGAGTACTTCTTTATACAGTTTATAATAAATCCACTTCTCTATGTACTGTATTCACTGGAGATTCATATTCCTCTCATAAACCCTGTAATAATTTTTTTACCTCTGATTTCAAATGTTGTGATACTTTTTGTAATAATAAATGTTGTCCCAAAGGGACTGTGAATATGCTGATCACAAAAAGCATCTCATAGGAGCTTCCATAACAATGAAATAAAGACCTTCTGGCTTCTCACAAGAAAGTGAGGAGAATCTCTCTTTAATATCTGTGTCTACTGTCCTTTTTCACACAACATAGCGACTTATTTAGCTTCATGAAAGAGTTTTTTTCTAGTATACACAGAAAAATCCAGCTTGCTATGTGTATGGGTTTAGTGGCAGATAATATATTCATGAATTAGACAATTTAAGAGTGTATTATTTTGAAATACAGTGCAATGCTTATTCTAAATGTTCTTCCTTCAAATCCTTCCTTAAATGAGGAATCTTGAATAACCTAAATATTGTTCTAGATAAAATTTTAAGTTAGTGTCTCATTCCTCTACCACCTCTGATCTTTTTGACCAAATTTAGCTTCTTATATATTTCAGTCCCATATTACCCAACTAGACTCAGCTGCACTACTAAATTTGGCTTGGAAATAGAGATCTGCAAGTTGGATTTCACTTCAAGCTCTGCTGATGGATCTCTTTCTTTCTCCTGTGGATGTAAGTTACTCGTATTGTCCCTACTATTAGAGTATCTGTCTGTCTTATAGTCTTCAGCTTATTTATCTTCACAGTCCTGCAAAGAGATTTTCTTGCACAAAGAAATGCAACACAAAGAAATCAAACAATTAATCTAAGGTCACAATAGTGACCCTCCACTACAGTGGAGGGAAATGACATCTAACTCTGCCCTTCTGTATTATTGAAGACTACCATTATCATTATACTCTTTTGGCATTCTTCCTTTGCTTTCTGTATCCCGTTCTTGATTTAACTCCTGAAAATTTTCGGCCTTTACTTTTACTTTCTTCACCTCAGTTACATACCCCATCTGCCAATCTGCCCTGCCCCTGAAACCAGAAGTCTTCTTGCCTCAGTGTGCACTTGGCTTAATACTTTCCTATAACTAAAAGCACCTGCCATTCCTTTCCCTTCTTCTGGATAGTATTTTTTAAGGTCTAAAGACAGCTCTGGTTTGTCCCAGAGTGTTGCTTGCTTTTCACAAAATACCATTTCACTTCAAGACAGGTTGTAAGAGGACCCTATTTAATAAAAATCAGTAGCAAGAAGGCTGTTTTAGAAGAACATTTAGGTTATTCTTCACACATCAGGAGAAGAAAAGGAATAAAAGGCCCTTTTCTTTCTAAAATCTTCAACCCCCAGCCCACGTAACACTCAGCAGTGATCTGGAAGGACATAGACTCAAGGGGATTTAGTACGTTTCTTGTCATTTTGCTGATCAGTGTTGCAGTGGTTTCATGACCATGTGCGTTGGTATAATGCAGGGGAAGGTACGCTGCCTTCAGGGTGGCCAGATGAGATGACAGCCTAGAGGAGGGAACAGCACGAACAACAACAGCAACATCAAATCTGTGGAGGCTGATGATGAGGGGCAAGTTTTCAATCCACATATTAGAGAGTGGGGTTTAGTGAGTAGATGAATAGTTAAACCTGCAGCATTGAGGGGGAGGTAACTTCTGGCTTAACCCAGATCTGCTGCAGCCAGAATCATTTCTCTCGCCATGCTCTAATTGGATGCACAGGGAATAACACCTATGAGTCTCTAAACACTGAAATACAAAAATGCTCCCAGCATTTTGGAATTTCAGCCTTAATTGTGTTCTTATCAATGTGCAGATTACATTTATCTAAAAGCTGATATTTCAGGATCACAATCTCCTTTCCCGTGATACCCCTGCATTATAAACTCTGAAGTTGTGTATGCTCTGTGCTAGAATGGAGTCATCTATCTCAGATAAGCCATTTTTATGTATTGTGGGATGGAGAAAAAATGCTTATGGCAAGCCGTGAAGGAACTCTCATGGTCAGAATTTATCTTTACTTGGGTAAAATTGCAATTACTGTTGACTGGAATTTAAATAGAGAAAATAGACTGAAAATAGACTGAATCGAGCAAAAGCTTAATAAACATTTCAGAAATGTGGTCCCATACACTCAAGTCTACTCAAAAAATAAAATTTGTGTTCTTAATTAGGTATAGTCATTCAGATTATATTAGTGATAATATATTTTGGCAAGGTTTTCCAGAAAGAAGCATAAGGGCCTAAAGAGATTCTGGACCTCTAGGTCATTATTTTACATGGAAAACATTATTTAGTTAAACAGCGTTATAGGATTAGATGTTAAAGCATAGAATTGCCAGAAACATTGTTTATTTAAAGTGGTTTGTATTTCCTTTAATAACAATCATGGGATATTACTTTAGCAAATTAACATCATAATTATATGGTTCTAGACTTCAAAAATATCCTAGAGTTATCTTCAGCTAATTAGTCCTCTGAGTTTATTGATTAAATTTATTTGTATTGCATAGGTCCATTGAGATTCAACCATCTCATCTATGTGGTTGGAAAAGAGTTGAAGGAAGAACCAAAAAAAATCATCATTTTAAACCTTTGAAAGTGTGACGTATGAACAAATCATAAGCTTTTTTTTGCAATTACTAAGAGTGAACCAAAACCTGATTTTGAACAGAAATAGTGGGTCATTATTAAAACCTGGACTATAGGTATTTATTTTACTAAATAATTTATTCTTACAGATCAGAAATATTAGAAGGGCAATTACAAACACTTAATGAAATTATTTGTTTCTTAGACTTTCACATACAACAGCAGGGTTTAGTCTACCCTACTTTGGAAAGCTGAACACTGAAAACACTTTTGCATAACTAGGTGCAGTAATTTGTTTGGGTTAGTGGCTTCTTTCCTCACACTTATCACAAGATTAAGAAAACAATGGTAAGATCAGTCATCAGAGTCTCTTCTTTCTGATGGACATGGAAGAACCAGTTATTTCCTTTATGCTTTCTACACATCCGTTCTGAGTGATTTAAATACTAGTAAAAAAGGAGGTTGTCTGAAGAACTGAAGAAAAGCAAGAAAGCAAGACAGGACAACCCAGGCTTCAGAAAGAAAAAGAAAATGGCAGGGGTATTTCAGAGTTTCTAACAATTCTAGAATAAAAACCTAACTGTGGAACAGGACACTAGCAAATTGCTGTTTGCTCCTATGTATGGATTTTTCCCCTTAACGGCTATTTATGCGCCTCCTATTCATTTCTTCCTTTCCATTACTCTCCTAGTCCTCTTCTTCCAATAATGCTTCTCTCTGTCTCTTGCTATTCTTCTTGGGATTCCTAATTCCTCTGCCTGCTTTCAAAACCTGTTTTCTGAGTTTTCTAAAATTCTCCTTTTTTTGTTTTTTTTTTTTGTAAGAATTGGAGAAATGGTGCCAATTGCATCTTCTCCCTTGTTTTCATGAGGAGCAGCTAAGACCAGAGGAAGAACTCTTATGAAAAATTATGAAAACTTGGTAAAAGGGTAAACGGTTTTCCCAAAGAGGTCCAGTCATTGTCAGAGAGAAAATAACTGACAGATTAAAAAACTATAGAGACCATACACCCTTTAACATTTGGTAAGTCTGAGCTAAATCCAAGTGGTTAGATATTATGAATTCCAAGAAGACATACATCTCCTTGTTGACTTCTCCTCATTAAGGAAGTGTATATGTAATTACTTCAACACAAGACAGACTTTGCCATTAACAAAAGTATATTTCTTCCTAATCTTTCTTTCTCTAACAGTATAGTCAGTCAAACATGAACTAGAATTAATATGCTAAAGAAAACAGCCAAAATATTCAATATCCTTTTTTTTTTCATAGTTGTGTTGCTAGGAGGTTTGCATATAGCTGATACTAGTGAAATATTTTATTTTATCACTTCTGAAAGGTTTCCATAACTTTGTATCTCAAACTGAGCTTCCAGGCATACCCAAATCAGGCTACAAAAATAATTTTAACCTAAGAAATAAAAATGAAATGCATTGACTTGGGTATTTGGGTAGCATTGCTATTATTCACAAATCACAACTAAATATATGATTATACTTTATGTTCAAACTACTTGAAATTACAGACACTTTATCAATTCTTCATATAGCTGACATCTCTGGGTAGCTTCTTACAGATTCCTTTATTGTGTTAGAAATTTTCTGAACAGTTTTTAATATATTCACATACTCATACACATGTACACACGTCAATCTGATTCTCCAGTCCAGTGCAACAATGAAAGACCAGTTTTCACACTGTCATCCCTACTGGCTTTGCTGAACTAATATTTGCCTACTTTTGTTATAATAGGACTGTGTAGTGGGTGAGTATGTATTTATCCACTAAACATACATGGTAGTTTATATTATGCAAGTACTAAAGAAACAAACAAATCTTATGAAAATGAACAAGGTGGCTACAAAGCAGGAAACCAAGCAAACTGGAAGGAGAAAACAATCATTATAACACAAGAAAGCAAATTGTCAGTGAGCTTATACATGTTGTTATCTTTTCTCATGATCTTTGTTTAGTAAGCTGGTAATATAACAGAGATCCCGAGCTTAAATGGAATGTGTGTTCTTTAATATGTTTTGTTAATTTTCTACAGTCAATTTATATGTACAGAATCAAACAGATAGACAGGATAGGGATAGTTAGCCCATGGACTGACTAAGGAACTTCAGCTGCCTAAGGCATTAGGCACAGAGGAATCCTTCTAAGGCATTTACATATATTTTATATCCACTAACTGATTAGGTGAAATATTATAAAAGCCCAAGGTATCTGTCTCCAAGCAGAACCATCAAGAGTATTTGCATACAAAGTGTCATTTCAAAAGACAGACAAGTTGATTTGTGGTTGCTGCATAGTTAGGTAGGAGGAAACCAGGACAAAATAGAGGAACAGAGAGGAGCTGGGACTGAGGGTTCCTATGACAAGAGTACTCCCGGAAAATGTTGTCACTAGCTCTTAAATCTAACACGTCCTAAACACAAAGAGTGAAATCCAGAACTGAGGATAATACTGGGAGGAGGGAATGCTGATTTGAATATTGTGTCCTTAAGCCGCTCAGGATCAGTCCTGGGAACCATCAGCAGACTAATTTCACAACAGCCTGAACTATGTAGGTGTCCTCCTGATTCCAGAGGTAGGCTCCCATCCCTTCCCTTGCACAGCAGCTCACTGCACCCTGATGGGAGCCGGTTCAACATGACCAGAGCAAGCTTTTCCAGCATACCTCTGCATGGAAAAATCTGTCTTTTTTTTTTTTTTCCCCATCTGTGGTCAATACTTTCCAGATTCACCTGTTAAGTCCTGCTGAATAAACCTCTCTCTTTTTTATGCTCCAGTTAGTTTGGTGAAGACCTTCACAATGATTTCAACATGTAATTCATTTTTCTGATAATTTTTCAACAGACATGAAAAGATAACAACACGTTCCATAAATCTAATACAGATACATGGTTAAGAGCAACCATCCTTGCCATGGCTATGAAGTTGATTGCAGTGCACCATAATACCTTTATCGTACCTGTTAATTTACTGACAAAGCAGCACAAATGTGAAGGAGAGAGGAGATCAGCTGATCATGTTTCTGAGCAAAGATGAAGGTTACAAAGCATTTGGAATTTCAGCAACCAACCTCAGTGCAGTACAGATCACTGGAAGACAACAGGACACTGGTAAGTTGACACTGGTTGATGAACACTGAAGAAAGTATTTCATACACATTCCCTCAAGTCAGATCTATAATACCACCTTGATGGTATTTGCAAACTTTTTTATTTTGAGAGATGTTTATGCTTTTGAATTTTTTTTTCTAATTTGCAAAGATTTGCACAGAAAGCAATGTATCCAGAAAGTTTCATGACTACGAATCTGCTGGAAGTTTCAGGCTAATACTGTTCAAATTTGTCTGTTTAGAGATATTCTACCTCTATTTAGGAAGCAAAAGTTATAACACATGAAAAAATTATTAGCACTCAATTTTAGCAGATTATAAAAGATGGTCAAATACATGATTTAGAAAAGCAATTTGTGAACAACAAACAAAGCTGGTAAAGAAATAGGGGAGGGGAGGCGGCTAGGAATCCAGACATTAAATATCAATGAAACAGGTTACAGGTTTCTGTGGTGGGAAAGGGTCTTCATTTCAATCCAACTGTCACATCTGACAAGTCAACAAATTGTTTTAAGTTCAACTCCAAACAGATACTTTGTGAAGAAGTAAAGTGTTTTTTTGGAGTTGAAGATGTCCAGCACCTATGGGCCATAAGCAAATGGGGCCATATTTTTCAGTGGCTAGACTAAGGAAATGAACAGTTTAAATACCATGTTAAGACTCATCAAGATCCTCAAAACATTTCTCAGGCTGGTGCCTACATTTCAAGTGCCTAAATTTCTCTGCTAAAAAAGTCTAAATAGCAAGCCAATGGACTTGCAGCTTTCCATCAGCTAATATTTCTTAGATGCCTAATTCTCCTCCTACACTGTGTATGGAGCGAGAATCCAACTTCCAGCTGTTCCTGCTGGGGAAAAAGACAACTGAAGGCAAGGAATTGATAAACCAAATCCCAGTCTTGCTTTATTGTCTACGTACTGCTTTTCTGTTCCCATGCCTGAAGATTTGGCTAAAGGATTTTTGAGTTTGCTTAGTAATAATCAGGGTATTTATTTTAATAATATCTGAGCTTACAGCTTTTATAAATAATTCTCACCACAGCAAACTTCAGGTCAACATTGATTTGACTGTCTACATTTCCAGAAGTTGTTGAATTCTCCAAATAATATAAAGGCACACTCATGGATTTACTTTTCTACCCCTTTGAAAGCTTCATTTTTATGTTTGTTTTTGACACAAATGATCCATTTTTAAGCAGCAAATCTCAGCTTGATAATAGTGCATAAAGTAAACTCACACGAATTGACCTACAGGGCATTAATTAGGCACGGATTATTTTAGTAAACATAAAAATCCCTCTGGCTTAGTTTGGCCTAAGTGAAACAGTTCAGCATACACCCACCTAAACAGGGGCATGTGAGAGATGCATTCAGGATTACAGAGCTCTTCTTTCCATTTCCTCTGCCTCCCTCCCTTAGCTGATAGCACTTGCAGGATATGCTAATGTTGTCGTCATTACACAGCCCCTGACTCTGCCTTCGGGGAAGAAAAAACACAAGCTGGAGTGAAAGATTTCTCTCTGAAAGCCCATTTGAGAGGTCACCTGAGAGTAACAAACAGAACTCCACTGTGTTTTCTGGCTTGGAGTATTTGTGAACTTATGAAAGAGCCACGGAGATGTACAGCAGGATATAGCTGAGCCATAGCATTTCCATTAGAAAACATAGGGGGGTCCAGGGAGTTAAAATTCAAGGGCTGAATAGAAGTCGGTCAAAGCTGTGAGAGACGGGCCAGGAAAGCAAAAGGCAGCTGGAGCTGGGCTGGCTTCCAAAAGCAAAGCAGTAGTGATTGATGATTAACACGAAGACTATATAGTATCCTTGTATTTGTTTGAGGATTTTGTTATAGGATATTAATTAACTCTTTATTGTGTGTGGAGTCTACATGTTAAAAAAAGCTTAGGAAGCATTAGGTTATTATTCATTACACATCAGGCAGCTTCCCAGGTTGTTATTGGGTGGTGACTCTTCAACATTCTCCCAAACACCAGATGTACTCCTAAAAGGCGAGATGTCAGTAACATTGACAAAATGCCCTGCACAGAAGTTAGGCTTGTCAGCATTTCAGTGTTGGGCAGCAGGGATCCCTCCTGCAGTGTAACGTATTGATGCCTGGGAGCCAGCTACCTGCCCTCTCATTAGCACAAGGGCACTCACTAGCACTGTCAACAGTAATGAACATGACAGGGGACTGCCTGGGGATACATGCCATTGACAAGGTGCCTTTCCCTACCAAACAGTTTGCAACCACTGGGTGATCCAATGAGTGTGGTAGGGACAACCTCTGACTTCAGACTGCCTAGAGCTATTCTTGTTCCTGTCTTGGAACATCACAGGTGTGATGTCTCAAGACATTGCACATGCTATACCTTCTTACAAATGCAACTCTGGCCCTAAAAACATTAATCGAACTATCTCTCAGTAGTGATTAATGAGAAGGCTCCTTCACAGTAATTCAATGTGTTTAATTCATTTTGTAAGCACATCATCTCTTTATAGCTTCATTTGACATTATCAAAAGTGTATTTGTGACAAGGATTTTATTGCAAGCAAAAACACCTTTCCAATTAAATGCAGATTTGGAGACCACAATGGAGTAAATAAATAGTATTCATAATATAATGCCATTGTGCCATTACAATGGATTTGTAAACACTCTCCTAGCATTACAATGCTGTCAACTCAATGGATTTATAGCACACTGGAATGTGAGACACCAGAACAAACACTTAAAGCATGCAGATAGGTTTCGAATGATTCACATTTTGCAGTGTTTTGAGATGATTTGTAAAATTCTTTTCCATGTTACCTGTACTCTCCTATTTTAGATTCAGCTCAAAAAGGTCTTCTATATGTTCTTGACATCCTCCTCTGCTTCAAAACAGGCATAGGCTAAAGCATTTGCTGAATTACATCCAATATTTTGTGGAAGAGAAATAGTTTTGTCTCGTGGTTACTCATCCCTTGCAAAGAGGAGTTTTCAGTTTTCAGGCTTTTTTTTTTTTTATTCCAGGAGAATGAAAGCAAACACACAAAAATGTCCCATGTTTGCAAGCTTGGCTCTGTCGCTAACTCAATGTGTG
This sequence comes from Aptenodytes patagonicus, assembly GCF_965638725.1. NCBI lineage: Eukaryota > Metazoa > Chordata > Aves > Sphenisciformes > Spheniscidae > Aptenodytes > Aptenodytes patagonicus. The sequence goes on along the minus strand of NC_134952.1, from coordinate 18,394,249 downwards.
GCCTTTGGCATATCACTTTGCATAAAAGCTACTGGTGGCTTTTCGAGAGTTGGGAAGAAGGGCTGGCCCTGCAGGATTGTTGTTCTGGAGGAAGGCTCTCTGCAAAGCACCTTTCCCAGGAAAACAAACACTTAAGCAAATCGCTCTATTTTACAGGATGAACTTTATACCCAAAACTCAAGTGGATTTGAAATTTGCTTGAAGCAAATATAATTCAAAACTTCAAGGTATAATTAAATGGCTTTGGTTAGGATGAATGTGCCCTCATGGTAATTCTATTATTAATGAATTTTACTAACCCCTGAAGATTTTCACGTCAGAGCTGGGTCAGCTGATCTAGCTGGGATCATTTCTATTCATTTCTTTTCTTATTTGTTTTGTCAGGTGGAGGAAACTGTACAGAAAACATTATATGCCTATTATTTCAAGGAAATTGTTAACATTCTGAACACTTTCCAAATTTAATAGATCTCTCCATAAATTGGTATTCATTCACAATGTCTTTTGAGGGTACTGCATTCACAACAGCACGTAACTGAAAACAACCCTTGCTGGTGTGGAATCACATCACATGATGTAATGACATTCAGAAAATACTCATTAGGAAAGGAAATGGCAGAACAAATATGTGTTACTTTATCTTGCATTTCATGGTTATATTTAGTCTTTTACCAAACATTGTATTTCAAGGTGGGAAAAAAAAAAAAGGTTATAAAGCAACTTTCATCCGCCTATTTCCACTAATAAACTGATCAAACACTAACCGACCACTGAGAAGTATGGTGTAAAAGGGACACGATCAAGTGATGCAGCTGGATTGAGGATGTATAGGACATCAATGGTAGAAGTGAAAACAGGACCCAGTACAAAATGGGGTGCCTGGCAGTTTCACAGTTGCCCTTTATTTTCTGGAATTTTACTTTAACAATCTAACATTTAAATTAGATTTGGATGACTTAATCTCCTGCTAGTCTTCAGCAAGAGATAGTCAGAAACCCTAAACTGGGTCAAGTTTAACCCTTCAAGTACCAGCTGTCCTTTAGAGGGTAGGCTATAGATGGTAACCTGGAATGAGAATTTAATCCATAATCACACCTCCTGAGCCCTGTTGTGCTTAGGGAGCATTACACCACCTCCGTTAACAGTGGTGATACTCATGTAGAAAGCCTTCCACCTTCTCTGCATTTCAGGAAAGCCAGGTCCTATTCTAAGACAATTTAATTGTATTACTTCTCTTTTATGCTAGGAAGAGAGCTTCCTGAACCTCTTAAGCATAACAGAAAAAATACGGTAGTGTAACTAGAAAGGTTTGGTAATGGTGTTTTGGTAATGTATACATTTCTTTATTAGGAAGGTTACATCTGGTTCTGCCTTTGGGTCACTTAAGTAAACTGTGAAGATGAAGCATTATTTTCCTCCCTTCTAAAAGCACAGCATTACAAAAGGATAATGTGAATTAGTTTCATAAAATGAGGGCATATTTATATATATATATGTAGATTTACACTCCAATTCTTCTGTTTAATCATAGAAACTCATTTTCCTGTTTTTAAGATAGGTAAACTAGAAATTTAGTCTCAATCTGTGAACGAACGTTCCAGCCTTCCTTGACAATTTCTGGAGATTTTAGAAAAATATTTGTTTCCAACTTCTACCATCATGGGCAGGATTTGGGACTGCAGATCTCACCCAGTGTACAGGCCATTATCATAGAAACAGACAATCATAGAATAGATTGGGTTGGAAGGGACCTCTAAAGGTCATCTAGTCCAACCCCCCTGCAATGAGCAGGAACATCTTCAACTAGATCAGGTTGCTCAGAGCCCCGGCCAACCTGACCTTGAAGGTTTCCAGGGGTGGGGCACCCACCACCTCTCTGGGCAACCTGTGCCAGTGTTTCACCACCCTCAGCGTAAAAAATTTCTTCCTTATAGCTAGTCTGAATCTACCCCCCTTTAGTTTAAAGCCATTCCCCCTTGTCCTGTCGCAACAGGCCCTGCTCAAAAGTCTGCCGCCATCTTTCTTATAAGCCCCCTTTAAGTACCAATAGGCTGCAATAAGGTCTCCCCGGAGCCTTCTCTTCTCCAGGCTGAACAACCCCAACTCTCTCAGCCTTTCTTCATAGGAGAGCTGTTCCATCCCCCTGATCATTTTTGTGGCCCTCTTCTGGACCCGCTCCAACAGGTCTGTGTCTTTCTTATGCTGAGGGCTCCAGAGCTGGACGCAGTACTCCAGGTGGGGTCTCACCAGGGCAGAGTCGAGGGGCAGAATCACCTCCCTCGACCTGCTGGCCACGCTTCTGTTGATGCAACCCTGGCTACGGTTGGCCTTCTGGGCTGCGAGCGCACATTGCTGGCTCATGTCCAGCTTTTCTTCCACCAGTACCCCCAAGTCCTTCTCGGCAGGGCTGCTCTCAATCCCTTCATCCCCCAGCCTGGATTGATAACGGGGGTTGCCCCGACCCAGGTGCAGGACCCTGCACTTGGCCTTGTTGAACCTCATGAGTTTCACATGGGCCCACTTCTCCAGCTTGTCCAGGTCCCTCTGGATGGCATCCCGTCCCTCTGGCATGTCAACCGCACCACTCAGCTTGGTGTCATCTGCAGACTTGCTGAGGGTGCACTCGATCCCACTATGTCATTGATGAAGATATTAAACAGTACTGGTCCCAATACAGACCCCTGCAGGACACCACTGGTCACCAGTCTCCATCTGGACATTGAGCCATTGACCACTACCCTCTGGATGTGACCATCCAACACGTTCCTCATCTACCAAACAGCCCACCCATCAAATTCATATCTCTCCAATTTAGAGAGAAGGATGTTGTGTGGGACCATGTCAAAGACCTTACAGAAGTCCAGATAGACAACATCTGTAGCCGTTCCCGTGTCCACTGATGTAGTCACTCCATCCATTAATATTTACCTATCTAATCTGGCTACATTAAGGTTTCTAGCATAAAGATTTCTTAACTGAAAGTAATTGATGTATGGAAACTGGAGAAGTATTAGGAAAGTATGTAATGCAGATCATTTCCTAAACTATGATAAATCATCAAATCTTATTAGTTGTAATGACTATGAGCAAGTTAAGTTATGCTGCTTTTATATACTCATACAAGTGAGTATATATTTTTTTTTATACTCGTACAAGTGAATATGTGTGTGTGTATGAGCACCTGTGTGTGCACACATTATACACTGACTGTATCTAATTGTTCTCAGAGAAATGGAGACTTGTAAAACAGGTGTAGTTTTGCTAATATATGTGATAGGAAGGCCAAGGCATGGCTGGAGCTGAACTTGGCAAGGGACGCAAAGAATAATAAGAGGGGTTTCTACAGGTATGTCAGCCAGAAAAGGAAGGTCAAACAAAACTTACCCCCCCGATGAACAAGACTGGCAAACTGGTAACAACAGATGAGGAGAAGGCTGGGGTCCTCAACAACATTTTTACCTCAGTCTTCACTGGCAATGTCTCTTTCCACACCTCTTGAGTGGATGGACTGCAAGGCAGGGACTGGGGGAGCAAAGCCCCTCCCACTGTAAGAGAAGATCAGGTTCGTGATCACCCGAGGAACCTGAACATACATAAGTCTATGGGACCTGATGAGGTACATCCCAGAGTCCTGAGGGAATTGGCTGATGTAGTTGCCAAGCCACTCCCCATGATATTTGAAAAGTCATTGCAGTCAGGTGAAGTCCCTGGTGACTGGAAAAAGGGAAACATTGCACCCAATTTTAAAAAGGGTAGAAAGGAAGACCTGGGGAACTACAGGCCGGTCAGTCTCACCTCTGTGCCTGGGAAGATCATGGAACAGATCCTCCTGGAAGCTATGCTAAGGCACATGGAGGACAGGGAGGTGATTTGAGAGAGCTAGCATGGCTTCACCAAGGGCAAGTCCTGCCTGACCAACCTGGTGGCCTTCTATGATGGGGTGACTACATCAGTGGACACGGGAATGGCTACAGATGTTGTCTACCTGGACCTCTGTAAGGCCTTTGACATGGTCCCACACAACATCCTTCTCTCTAAATTGGAGAGATACGAATTTGATGGGTGGGCTGTTTGGTAGATGAGGAACGTGTTGGATGGTCACATCCAGAGGGTAGTGGTCAATGGCTCAATGTCCAGATGGAGACTGGTGACCAGTGGTGTCCTGCAGGGGTCTGTATTGGGACCAGTACTGTTTAATATCTTCATCAATGACATAGTGGGATCGAGTGCACCCTCAGCAAGTCTGCAGATGACACCAAGCTGAGTGGTGCGGTTGACATGCCAGAGGGACGGGATGCCATCCAGAGGGACCTGGACAAGCTGGAGAAGTGGGCCCATGTGAAACTCATGAGGTTCAACAAGGCCAAGTGCAGGGTCCTGCACCTGGGTCGGGGCAACCCCCGTTATCAATCCAGGCTGGGGGATGAAGGGATTGAGAGCAGCCCTGCCGAGAAGGACTTGGGGGTACTGGTGGAAGAAAAGCTGGACATGAGCCAGCAATGTGCGCTCGCAGCCCAGAAGGCCAACCGTAGCCAGGGTTGCATCAACAGAAGCGTGGCCAGCAGGTCGAGGGAGGTGATTCTGCCCCTCGACTCTGCCCTGGTGAGACCCCACCTGGAGTACTGCGTCCAGCTCTGGAGCCCTCAGCATAAGAAAGACACAGACCTGTTGGAGCGGGTCCAGAAGAGGGCCACAAAAATGATCAGGGGGATGGAACAGCTCTCCTATGAAGAAAGGCTGAGAGAGTTGGGGTTGTTCAGCCTGGAGAAGAGAAGGCTCCGGGGAGACCTTATTGCAGCCTATTGGTACTTAAAGGGGGCTTATAAGAAAGATGGCGGCAGACTTTTGAGCAGGGCCTGTTGCGACAGGACAAGGGGGAATGGCTTTAAACTAAAGGGGGGTAGATTCAGACTAGCTATAAGGAAGAAATTTTTTACGCTGAGGGTGGTGAAACACTGGCACAGGTTGCCCAGAGAGGTGGTGGGTGCCCCACCCCTGGAAACCTTCAAGGTCAGGTTGGCCGGGGCTCTGAGCAACCTGATCTAGTTGAAGATGTTCCTGCTCATTGCAGGGGGGTTGGACTAGATGACCTTTAAAGGTCCCTTCCAACCTAAACTATTCTACGATTCTATGATTCTATGATACCATGCTTTTCCCATACTATCCCTGATAGAGAGATACCTCTAAATATTTGCATCTTAAGCAGTGGCAGCTCTAAGGCTTTTTAGATGCTGGGGATCTCAACAGAAAATTTTTGGAGCAGATGGGTTTGTGTGTGTTTATAAGACCATGGAGGTTTAAGAAAACAGTACTGTAAAAGTCAAGGGCAGTATATGTTATTCATTGTCAAGAAAAATACCAAGAAAATACTGACAACATAGAGCATTTTGTTGGTATACACTGGAAAAGAGGAGAAAATGGCCAATAACTGAAGGACTGCTTTTTGCAGTGCCACATGAGAGTCTGCAGTTTTGGGGACGTCCAGGGAAATCCCCTGTGTGCAATTGCATGCGCACAAGGTCCTTCTCGTTCAGGGCTGAGCTGTGGGTGAAGGTACCATTGGTCCACCCATTGCTAGTATGGCTATGAAGGACACCAAAAGTGAAAAGTATGGATTAATGCTCTAAAAAATAATTATTGTCCTGTTATCTGGCATCATAGACTTTCAATTATATAGCGCTATGCTTCTCCAGGTAAACTAGATGCTGCTGGCTGGACAATGAGCTTTTGTTTGCTTTTCTGAAATAATTGGGATTTCTGAAATCAATATTTTGTGAGAAAAGGCTCTAATTTTAGCAATGGGTTCTTTGATCTCATAATGTATTTAGTGAGATACCATGCACAGACTGTTTCAAGCAGGATATCAGGTTGGTTCAGAAGTGAAGGTGCTGAGCCTATTGCTTGAGAAGGCTGAGTTCAAGCCACTGCTATGTGACCTTAGATAAGTCACCAGTCCTCCGAGTCCTGTTTCCTCATCTCATAAAACAGGAATAAGTGGGTTTTTTCTGTCTCACAGGGTAATTGGGCAGCTAAATACATGAGAAATGGTTGAGAGAGCTATAATAATAGGGGCCACGTAAGTACATAATGCTTCAGTAGGGAAATAGAAATGTTAGCACTGAGAAGTACTGTGCTAAAGTAATGATTGTTTGGAGTTAATGTACCTACTTCATGTCTTTTTCAGTGGAGAGAGAACTGTGTAATGTTATAGTGATGAAGTTCTGTTTTAAATTCCATGTGCCCAAGGCTTAAACTGTGAAATTACTGTAGCCACATCTGTAGTGCATTTAACCTAAAAAAAAGTCACTGAATATCTGCTGTTCTAAAATAATGTTTTAAGAATTTACATGGATGTAAAAGGATTTACGCAATGCCATTGATGTCCAACTTTTAATACCCGCTTTTCATTTCACAAATGTTCATATACTGTTACTTTTGGTTTATTTGAACTAGATTAGACAGGACTGAAAAATGTTTAAATGTGTGTACGTTAGTCTCAGCTTGTGTTTCTGTGCTTTGCTATTTGCTTCACCTTTTTTTCACCTCTTCCCAACTTTTTAAATTTTAAATATTTTGCTGAAGAACAGGGCTTTGCCATTTTTAATCAGGTGAGGATCTGACCATTTTCTTTTTAGCTCAGCTCTCTAAATCTCCCTAAATCTTTTTAAGCACTCTGTTGAGGGCAACATCCTCAATGCAGTGGGCATGTCCCATTCTAGTTCCTGTTACACAAGGCTCTCAGGTAAGGATAAGTCATTTAAAAGCAGCAGCCAGGTAGGACATTAAAATAACTCCATGAATCTAAATGAACAAAACAAGGTCATGCATATTCACAGGTTTTCTTTAAGGACAAAACAAGCTATGGGCTGTTCTTCTCTGTCCCTGTTTATGTGCTATGTCCCAAATTGCATTTAAGAAGCATTTTACTAAGGATATGTTTATGGGAACGCAAATTTTGTGGACAGAAAACATTGCAGCGCTTGAATGGTCTAATAATGTATATCCAGAGAGCAATGTGTTAACAGGAACTTTTCTTCCAGAACTTGTTTCTTAATGTGTGATATAATCCAGCCATTGCATAGAAAGTGGCATTACCTAAATATTGTTAAGTCAAAATTTCTTATTGTAACTGTTTCTTTAGTTATGGAAGATACCAAAACTGTAATGAAGAGAGACAATTAGGAAAAACAGGATACTGATATATTCTTTGTTCTAATACAAGTTACATTTATGTTGGCAGGTTTTTAATTAAATATCTTTTAATTCTTAAGAGGATCTGCCAATTTTTCAAACAAAAGTTTTTATTGAGAAGGGGAATTCATAAAAATCTCTATTTTCATCACAAAATGAATTTTGCTTTAAGAATTGGAAAAAACCATTGAAAATGACAAAGAGCTTTTCTGTATTCCTTTAAGTCTTACTTCTCCTTTGCTGAAAAGGTGAAGAAAATAATTTATGAAGTAAGAATTTAATTTTTTTACTGCATTTTTAACTTTTTCATATTGGAGAAAGTAAGCAAATATGAATGTGGGGAGGGAAGTCTTCCTCACTATCATAAATTTGTGGCTAACCAATATGGGACATAGAAAATTGTATATGTGTACATAACCAGTGGTACAAGAGATTAATAAAATAATTTTCATATACAAAAACCTTATAAAAAGGTTATAGAATTGTCTTCCAAAGGAAGGCCCATTACTCTGAAATGTTGAAAGAAGATAAGAAAGAAAACGAACCTGAGATCACAGTACCTTCCTCCCCTCTGTGACAAGATGGATGGAATGACCTAATATGCCTTTTGCATCTCTAAATTCAATTACTCTGGCATGAACTGTCCCCCTGAGGTTGATGACTGTCCCCTCATAGCCATTTTACTTTCCAAATAGTTTCTCTGATACACCCTGGAAAGGTCTAAAAGCCTCTGAAGCAGAGACATCAGGACTGCAAATCCAAGGAACTTTTGTTTTCTGGGCAGCAGCCAGATTTGATTCCTGGTAATTTTTCAGCAACTCTGGCTCTTGAGAATTGTTTTCACCAAATCAACTTGTGCTGCTAACAGCTCTCTGTTCTGTACCATAGTCAGCATGTTGTCTAAACAGACTATTATCCCAAGCCCTCGCTCACAGAAGGCTGCTACCATGGAGCTGACAAGAGGCCAAATGGTAGGCTGGAGAACTGCCAAAGTTCTCCTTCCCAGCAAAGCCTGGAGGAACCTTTGACATTTTTTCACCAGCAGGATAGTAAGACGTCCTTCAGGTCTAATCTCACCATCCAGTTGTCCCATGTTGAGGTGTCTCTTAGGAGATGGAGCCCTTCATCTTGCAATGCATGTACTGGTATAGTACTCCAGCATTGACTCTTTTCAGATTTATCACAGATTAATACTCCTTCCTCAGTCTTTTTGGGCATCAAGAACAAATTGCTTGCAAATGTGTTTGGGTTGAGAGAATTTTTACCATTACTTGCTTTCTCATAAGGGAAATCACATTTTTCTTGTATCAGACATTTGTTTGAATTATGGGAAGGGATCTGGGAAGTGAGAAAGTATCTCCCAAATCTGTCAATGTTGAAATTGTAGACTTTAAATTTTACCAAGGTCTTTGTTTCTATGTACTCAGTTGTTGAAACATCATTCATCTTTCTCCTTGGTCATTTGAGGGGCAGGCCATGTAGGCTTCCTGTGAATTTCATACTTTAAAGAGAGAAATTGCCTATACTAACCAGATATCTTAGTGCTGCATTGGCCAGGACATCGAATTGTAAGCCTCTGATTTTGATACAGAGCAGAATGCTTGTCCTAGTAGAAAGAAAGAGCAATCAACTTCTTGGGTGAAAGTCTTGGCATCATTCAGTTTGATGAAAAATCTATCTGTAGGTTTTTCACTTTACTGAAGCTGAAGGGTCAAAAAAGAAAAGAGAGGTTTGGAAAATTGATTTTCTGTCCCATTAAAAAAATTGGGCTTAATGAAAAGGGTCCAAAATCAGGATAAAATGCTTCTATACAATATTTTGCATGTGATTGTATTCAAATAACCCAATTGTTTGGGGTTAGTTTGACTGTTTCATATAAGCTTTGAGCCTAGTTACTTTTTATTTTAAAAGAAAGTAGGTAGTTATATATATTTTTGGACAGGAAATTTGAAGTCAGTTCCAAAACCCACTATGGGATTTGATTCATAGAAAGTATTAATTAGGTATCTTTTCCAATGTGACACGGTCTTCACAAAGAGTTTTTGATCAATTTTGCTATGAAATGATCTGATAGACCCCATTTTAGACTGTTAGTTGCATCTGTAAGATCTGAGTGGCATTTTCCTTTTACATAGACTACAAAGCATTTTCATAAATTTGGCACTTTGTAACTTATTAAGCCTAGTGGCTTTAGGGGTGCCACCATTCTCATTCCAAGACTTTTTGCCCACCGTGCATCAGGCGAGGCTCGTGACAAGGTGAAAATCCATTGCTCTCTTTCTTTTTCCAGGAGGTCTGAACTGTGGTATTAATCTTACATTACTGGATATTTGAGAAAGCAAATACTTTGCAGCTGAACCATGCTGACATTAGTATCTGTTGGTTCCCTTACTTCCTACACTTCAGATGCAGAAACACTTTCATATGTGTTACCTACCCAGATTTTAATTCCATGTAGCAGATGATACAGAAAAGCATTTCCCCTCTCTTGTTCACTGAAAAAACAGTGTAGGACTACCATTTTCAGCAGCAACCTTTTGAGCCTTTTTTTCTCTTTTGCACAAAGTGATTCAGTTATAGTCTGTATAAAAAGCAGCAATAAATAAAGAACACTTTTGATCATCTAATTGGAGTGCACAGTAAGCGTAAGCACATTCCCATGCTAAGTATTTAGACTCGCAGCTTATCAGTGTGAAATTGCACATCCAACTTTTTGTAAATCAGGACTGAAGACATCCTGATTGCACATGAGTCTGATTCGAGGCACTGTATAATAAATTAAGATTATTTTTATTTCTGCTTTCAAGTCCTATTGTTGTTTTCTCTCATCCCAGTGCACTTTATGACCTTTCTTTAACATCTTTAACATCCTGTGAGAAATAAACATGATCTTTGCTTGATTTGTAGAATGTTTTGTATTTTGTATCTGTCCAGTACATCTGCGTTCTCAAATTTTTCTTTTTTTTTTTTTAAGATCTGGAAAAAAGATGATGGTGTTGGAATTGCTCCATTACTCCCTTCTCTGATCCATTGTTTGAACTATCATTTTTATCAGACAGTTTCTATTCAATAAATCTACTCCGTCAGCCATCCCCAACTCTGATTTTTTTGGACACGACCTTCATTCTTCCATATTTCACAACAAAGAACTCTGAATAATATGAGAAGTTTACCTAACAGGATTGATTATCTCAGAGGTCTGCTTTCTTAAACACAGCTGCAGTTCCCAGTCCTGTCTGAAACACAGTTTGACAACGGCAAAGCAGACCGTGAACTTATTGTACCTGGTTACCACATGTGCAGAGATTCTGATCTCCATAGAGGAAGTTCTGTTGTTAACATGGAGGAAATTTTCATGTCCTCTGTATGATTTTACATTCTATTGATATGATCAACCTTGTCTAGTTTGCAAATGGAGTATACCTTCATAAAGATAAAATAACATGTGGCTTCCATTTTTTTTAAGTTTTCTTTTTATTGCCTATATATTTCATGGCCCTTCCAAAGGTTATACTTACTACATGTAAAAAGTTGTTCCCTCCACAATTGTCTTAGGAAATAATCTAATTTACAGTAATCAGAAGTAGTTTTATTCCTCCTGCAGATGGTCAGTTCCTTTACCCATGGGCTGCTGTTCAGTAACTAAACTAAGCTTACTGTGCAGACTTACCAGAACAGCCTCTACTTCTACCAGATGGATCCCATGAGGGCTCATTATCTCCAATACAGAACCAGAAGACATGGATAAGCTCCTCCCAAGGCCAGCTCAATTTTGGAAGCAGGTCAGTTATGTTAGTGTAGCTCTTTACCCAATCTAGTTAAATGACTCTACACCACATACCCAGAAAAAAAAAAAAAAAAAAAAAAGAAGCAAACAAGCAAATAAAAGTTCAAGCAAAACCAGTTTTTGAAAGTAATTGTTCTGTAGGATAAGAATCTTTGCACATTATAAGGAGATGCTTTTAGCATTGGCTTTTGAGCCACAAATTAGGGACTTTTCTCAAGACATGGAAAAAATGCTCCTGCTAAGTGTTGCTGCTGCTGCCATCTCTCTTGATCTGGGTGTGGTGAGGTTTGTAAGAGTGGCCTCATATTACAGCACTATGCAAGCCTTTATTCCCTCCTTGCTTTGATCCAATCCCCCTGGCTCACATTCCCAGACAGAGCATGTGCCTGCTTCCCATGGTGGTCCTTCTGCCCACTAACATTCTCCAGTTCCCATCCAGTGTGCTCATGCTTGTCTTTGCTGAAATGGATCCTCGGGGACTATCCACACTTTTTAAGTTTAAGTCTTTAACTCAGCTAATGGTTTTGCTTCCTTCAGAGGGCGATGGCAAACTCTTGCTTTCTCTACTATGACTGTATTAGAAACCTAGACTTTTGCTTAAAGCCCCTATGTCAGATGTGTGCAGTTAGATGAAGTGAATAACAAATGTTCAAACAATTTCTTGTTTTCAGCAAAAATTTAAGAATATATGTTAAATGCTTACCTTTCAATTAATAAATAAATTCCACACTTTAATAAGGCTTTTATTTTATACACTTGATGTGAAATTTTTCTCAAATAAGTTTTACACTTCATTACTTTTTGTGACTGATGCTCCCGAAGAATATCGCAGGTTACTTGTGAGAGCTAAAATATAAAATAGAATTTCTGATCTTACTCTCTATTATTTTGTGTCATCTCTAAAATCAGGGTCCCATTTCTGAAAACATTACATCAGTGACTTGGCATACATCTTATTTATTCATTTTAGTAAATGAGCAACATATAACTTAAAACCAGATTATATGTTAGAATGTTATACCTTAAAAGCTGAAGTGTAAAATGCTTGCTCCCACTGGAGATTCATTACTGGCAAATCAGTACAGTTTATGACAGACAAACTTTCTGAATAGTGTTAAAAAGAAACCACAAAGTGAGTCTGAATTTGTGAATCCAACTCTAGAACTCACTTCAGGTCCTTTAAAAATCTCTCACCTATACTCTTTTTGTCAGATTAATGTTATACTAATAGTTTCCACAACTGTGGTTAGTACAGCAAAAAAAATAGTCTGTTTTTTACTAAGAGCAATAAGTTGGAGGGAGCTAGAAAGATATTGTGGATTTGAGTTATGGTCAGAGAAGAGACTTCTCCTCCATCCTGTAGGACCTATCACAGGACGCTGAAGGTGGGGCTAAGGAGACAAGAGAACAGGGCTCATGGTCCTATAGCACAAGTCCAGTTTAGGAACAGAAACTCTGGAAGGAAAATAGAAGTGAGGGGAAATGGGGAAAGAGAGAAAGTGTCAGGGAGAAAAGAAAATGTAGGGAAGGAAGGCCTCTTATTTTTTTATGCACATGATAATGGTGCTAGGGCTCAAACAAAAAGATGGATACAGCAGTTGCCCTGAGGAGTTTAAACATATGGGGATAAAAAATGTGATACTGCAGATAGTGGTTTGAAACACAATAGCCTGAATGTGTGGGAAAGGTAAAAGATGTGTCACTGAGTTCAATAACAGAGGGGAGCTGAGGTGCATCTTATATCAAATTCACATGTATCTGAAGTTCAAAGTATCACTATGCCCTGCAAAGGTCTTTCTCACCTCAGAACTGTAGAAGGAGCAAAGAGACAGGCAGAGGGCAGACTGTAGAGAAAGGAATATGACTGAAATGTCTGAGACAAAAAATAGAAAACAATCTCCACTGGCATTTCTCTTTTACTCTGCAATTACTTTTATCTTACAAACAGTTAAGCTGGTGATGTGAAACATGCCCTGCTTTATTGATGTAAAAGAAGACAACTGCTGATTCACTTTTCATTCCCAAATTCATTTTCATTCCAAGTGAATGATCAGTCTCCTCTCAAAACAAATCTAACTTAAAATTCTATCAGAAAGCATTATTTGGTAAATTAAACTAATTTGCATGCTTGTTTTTCATTTGTACTCTCACTTCAGCTACATTTTATGAGCACAGTACAAGGATACATATGCACCTCTATCAATTTCCTGATCAGTAAGTAGTTGCTGAAGACATTATTTGTGGGTTTCCATTTTTCACAAAAATAAGGGCAGTTTTCACAATAAAACTGTCACACCAAAATCGTTCTTTTTATGAGAAACCCACGACTTTCTAGCATTCAGCATAGTGAGGATATAGAGGCACTTGACAGCATGAAAGAAGGCTTGTACAGCAAACCATCACCCAGGACTTTCAGACTTTATATGAAAGAGTGAAACAGTCATTTCACAAAGTGGTTTCACAGTGTATCTGCAATTGTTTATATAATTTCTTAATCTTTTCAGATACAATGGAGGATGTTCTTTTTATTCATACACATACCTTGTCTTTTTCTGTAATCTGTTACATTGTTGTCCTCAATAACATCTCGTGGTACTAGTTACACAGGCAAATAATATATTATACAAAGTTCTCTTTTATCAGTTTTATGTTTGCTGTCTTCCAGTTCTATTGAATGTCCCCATTGCTTTTCTGTAGAAAAGGTCTAGAAAGCATCTGAATGAATCCCTAATAATTCTCTGTATGTAATACCTCATTACACTGAGCATTACAAAGCTTGAACTACGGACTACAGACTACTGTCATGAAATTCATGTATGCAATCTTCCAAATTATCTACTTCTTATATTCCAATAGGCATCTGGAAAAAATGTTAGTATTATTCACATCTGTCAAATACTGCTTTTTTTCTTAGTAATAACCAATACTTGCTTTTTCTGCATTTTCCAGCTCAAAGGATTAAGCACCCTGAAACTGAAGATCTTTGAAATCTATGGGAGTTACAGTTGAGTAACGGGAAAGTATGAACGTATCAAGTTCCTGCTACTTAAACCCTGTTTATTACATGTACTTAATTACCCTATAAATTAAGGAATTTGAGGGCTCATTCTTGAAATCTGTTAATCCATTGTGCATTGAAAACTGTGAGACTACAAACATATATAAAGACTACTAATAAAGAAATAGATTGCTGGATATGTACCTGTGGTGTAGGGAAAAAAAAAATTTAGGAAAAGCTAAGTCATAATTTATGTGATTATTGATAATTGAGAGTCTGACATTTCAGCTAACTCAACATTAAACGATTTACATTCTATGATTTATCACAGAACAGTTTGAAGAAAAATATTTTTAGGATAATTGGCAGTGATTTCTCAGAGATTTTAAATAATACAAATGTTTTTTCTTTAGTGTTTGTAAAGGAATTCCATGAGATGCTTTGCAGTGCTAGATAGGCATACAATGAAAAAGTTGGTACAGATGATGTTTACTACACTGAAGGGATGTTAATTTCTGTATTCTTCACAATAGACAATGCTGGAGTGTTTTACAAGATGTTTTTGGTAATAATTTAGGGGATAAGTGAAGCCAGTAGTTGGCAACAGCTTCTGAAGGCAACAATTTTGCACTGATATAACCCGTGTGCACCTTTGTTTAGGTCATTAATCTACCTTTCTCAAAATCAGTCATGTTGAGAGGGGTTTAAATTGGTCAAGAGTTTGGCCTTTGTTGCACTGTTAGTTAGTATTGCCTGAGGTTTAAAAGAAAATTTAGAAGAAAAATTAGATAACACTGCAAAATGGGAAATGTTAGAAACGCAATAGGTACTAGGAAGATACCTTGACAAAACCAGGATAAACATATTGACTGGTATTAACATACATAGATTTAAGTGGATTTTCTAGTGAAAGAAAACAGAATCAATGGTTAGCAGTTATGAATCACAACAAATACAGTAAGAAATACAAATTTCCATTTAATAGCAAATTATAGGAAGACTATCACTATGTTTCATTTGTAATTATTCTCCAAGACAGGAAACATTCTAAGTAGAATCCCAAGGATTTAAAGCAGGGTTTGGTGTTGACAGCCTGTGTCCAGATCCATAAGACAACTGTATTTCACATGGCCAGTGGCCATATTATGTAGGTTTTCTATACTGTCTGAGCTTGTAGCAACTTTCTTTTTCCTGTATGGATTCTTTTGAACTTTTTTCCTTCATCTTAATAAATAAATAAAATTAAATATTTTCCTTCAGAAAAGATCACATATGACTCAAAATATTTTGAATAATGGCCTCTAAACATGCCATTAATATTTTTTTGTTAATTTGGAAAGGGGAAGGAGCAAAAAATTCTTGCTGACATACAAAGCAGATTGAAATTGGTTAGTCATCTCTTTTGCTCTTTCCCTCTTATGTGTTACTGGCATTGTACAGGAAGATTCTCTGGGATTGTACTCTGGCCACAATGCTGCTACCACAGCAATAATGAATGGGGAAAATTGGAGAGAATGGTGAAGTTGTTAAAACAGGTTACGTCAAACCTGGATGAAAGCAAAAGCAAAGTCTTCTGTGTCCTGGTGAGAGACCAGAGCTCCATCTCTGCCATGGAAGAGATCTTTTGTCCTTAGAGAAAGAGCATCCCAGAGTGCAAGCTTGTTTATGTGGGCTCCTGAAGCATGTCCTTTTCACGTTTCTAGCTCTGTGACAGATATAGGAGATCAAAAGGTGGGATTTAGTTAATAGCTACAAAGAGCCAAACATAGAGAATAGATGCCTGGCCGATAGAGGATATGAAAAATTGTATTGCATTAAATGATTTAATAACAGTGAAAGTATTATGTTAAAGAAGCCCAACAAATCAATGTCCTTGCAGTTAAGTGGCCTTTCTGAGAACAAACCATGTATCATTTGAATGCCTTTCTCTAATCAAATCTGCAGAGACCCTGGATAGAAGGACAGAGGAACTTGATATGACAGGGTTCACAAGTCATGCAGTCTTGCCCAGAACAAATTTGCAACAGAGTCCAGACCTTTGCTTTTTTCAAAGTTGTGTGTGTTTCCAGAAGAAACAAGTGAGTTTAGGAATTTTCCTAATCACTTTCTGACATCAATAGAATGATTCTTACTGACTTTACACTGTACTCTATCAGCTCATAATTAACACGAGCAATACAGAAAGCAGTAGATAATGCATGTATAGGAAAAGAAGGCGGCTGCAAATTAGCCCTTTCTTTACAGTCATTGCTTTAAGAAGAAATACTTAAAGTCATATGTTTTCATGTCCTAGAATGTCATACGATGAGTAGAGTTGGGACATGTCAGCATATAAAACCACTATACAAAGGAATGTTAAAAATTTAACTTATAGCACACTCCTCCTTAAGACTTTATTGTGTATCCTTATGGATTTGGGTATCAGCACACAAAAAGAGGGAATCTTTTACAGCATTTCTTCTTTTTATACGGCTAATAAAACAAAGAGTTAAAAAAAAATTGTTTGCATTAAATGTGTTAGAATTTCTTTTTCACAGATAGGCTGCTGTTTCCAGTCTCTAGTATAAATAAATAGCATTGGACTAATAAAGATCCATTTTTAGCTCTGCCTCTTTTTTAGGTCTCTAGATAAACATGAGAGTAAGAAAATCTGTAGAAAGAGCAAACATTCATATACAAACATGGCCTAGAATAATGTTTCCATCTTTGCATGAGATTTACAACATACTCGTACTGCTGTATGCTGTGACCAACAATGTAAAACATTTTGCTTTTGATCAGACGTATTTTTCTTTAAATCTTGGCCATTGTGGTAATATAATAGGAGGTCATATGTCAGCAGTGAGTGAAAAGATATGTAATGACCATTACTGTATCATATTTGGCAGCCATACTGAAGTGCGCATTGTGTTCCTGAACCAATTTATACCACTTTAAGGGCCTCTCTGGAGTGCACTGGTGAATCTATATTTCTGCAGGAAGAGATCTTAAATATGTACTAACCTTTTCACATTTCAATCCCATTGCCAAGGTAAGAGCCAGTGGTACATCACAGAACAGAGTCTTCCTGGGTACCAATTTCAGGCAATGGGGGTGGGGTCGGGGAGGGCAGTGTCACTCAATGGCAAAGTTTAGAGAAGAGTCACATGGCAGTATAAACTGACAAGTAATGTGGGATCTAATCCTATTGTGTTCTCAGCAACTTTTCATCACTAGCAGTCCAAATTTGTGTATTCAGACGTATTTACTTCCATCAGTGACTTCTCACACTACAGATAGTGCGACTACTTACGCACTTGAAGTCAAGCACATATACAAGCATTGCATGACCATGGTCATAACTTTTTTCTTCACAGTATTTAAAATAATTTAAAATTATTTCTTCAGTTCTTAAAGACTTCAGGATGACATAGCTGGAAACAGGTGTTCCTGCACTTGTTCCTGAAGATATGCAGGTATTGACTTAATGGTTGTGACCTCAAATTCCAGGAGACAATTAATGCCAGTGTCAGAGCAGTATATAACTTCTTTTTAAAGAGAATAAACACATTTGTTAGAAATTGAGTATATCTAAACACAAGAGATACAATTTTCAGGTGGAAATGGATGCTGAGGGCTCATGTGCAGTGAGGTATTTATTGCCAAAGGTGTTATCTGGATTCCAGAATTATTTCTACATCTCTTTTCACAATAAATAGCTCCCCTGTGCCACTTAAAAAGGCCATGGCATTCATTTCATTTCATGGAGAATGAGCAGCTTGTTACTTGGATGGGATAGAATTTATTCCCATGCATCAATTTTTTCTTTCCAATTATGAAATATTTAAAATGCCTGAGAAAAGATCTTTTATGCAATATGTTAAAAGAGTTTTAAATGGGCTGGATGAACTTTTTTCTAAAATAAAAATGTTTGCTATTAACTCATTATTTCCAGATTTCTTTTTGCTGTTATAAAAGCCGTGCTTATTTTTTTTTTCTTGACAAATGTTCTGCTCTGAGATCCTGATCTTTTGCAAGTATTTAGATATATTTCTTCAAATTTTAAGATGGACCAGACTCTAGTGCTGTAGAGAGGCATATAAGGCTGGATCTAGGTCTCTCTTTTTTATCATTAGCAGTGTATCCTTCAATCACTGACACGTGGCAACCACATAAAGGTAAAATGTTTGATTTTATCCAACAGCACATCTTCCTGTTTTTAACTTTCAATGGTTTGTGTCATATTCCATATTTTGAATAGGAATCTAACAGGCACCTCTGAGCCTGACACTTACAAAATGAAAAATCTAGGCAAGTCATTACGTAGCTGAAGGGACTTGTCCAAGACATCCTCGAGCAGAAATCTGCTTTCAGATCTGTGAAAGAAGTAGCAGTCATGACAGGTTAAAATAGTCATGATAACAGGAAAAAGAAACCGAGCCAAAACGAGAACTGCTTGACAAAGTACATTCCTTGAGTGACCTTCTGCTGGTGTTCTTGCAGCTTCTAATAATCCAAAAGATGGAAAACAAAAGACTTAGCAAAACTTGTGTTGAGCAGTGAAAATAAATCTAGTATTGAAAAGCTTATAGCTTGAAAAATTGCTGAATACAGTACTGAAATAAGCCTTCCTAAATTCAGTCAGCTGCTATTTGCTACCAGTCATATTTAAAGTGAGTGAACATGTTTCTAGAAGGAATACACTGTTTTAAAGAGGTTGTTGACCTCCTGATGGCTGGCTACAGGAAAACCATGCACAAAATAAAGTGTTGAATGTTAAATAATGATGCTTCTGAACTCATTTAATAAGCTTGCTACCTCACTTTTTATTAAATACTCGACAGAAGTATACAATAAAAAGTACATTTTGTATACAGTACTGTATACAAATACAGTAGTTCTCCCAGAAAATATCTGCAAAATAAGTAGCAAAACAAAACCATCTCAATTTATAATTTCAATAGGTATGTTGCATATTGTTGACACTCAGAATCTTCAGACTCTGCTTGAACTAACAGGTGAAGAAAAAAGGATATTTGCTATTTTACTAACACTACATATTTCAACCAAGATTGTGCTTGATCCTGCATACAAATAATATTAATTTTGAATTTATTGTTCAGCACCAATGGATTTCCAAGCACTTTAGAAAGATGTTCTTATTCTTTACAGACAGGAATCTGAGGCACATCACTGGTGCAAACTTTCCTGAGGTAACACAGCAGGACACTGGCAGAGCAGAATCCCAGGTGGATGGGTACTCTTCAGCTGAGTGAGCCTATCATGGCAGTAGATAATGCAAATTTTATATTATATTTTAATACTCTATGTTATATATTTATACATTTATGTATATAAATAAAGCTTTTTGGGGTCTCTTACTATTCAAATGTACTTAAGTTAGGCAATGCAGTTACACAGTTCTGAACCTACAGAAGGAACAGGAAGCATATTATAGCTTAGATTATTACAGTGTCATGGAATAGTACGCTTTTTTCCCCCCTTCTGTAATTAGCAGAATGCTCATGATAAAATATACATTTTTGTGCATGGATTTAGGGTTCCTGTGAGATGTTAACCCTACCACTATAAGAGATGGAGAGAACATTGAAGTTCAGCAATTTACAGCTGGCATCTATGAAACAAGAGGAAATCAGTGTTAAAGTTCTCTCTGTGTGCACAATAAAATGCATCAGAAAAAGGGAAATCACTTTTCCTCCCCCAGCATTTTTCTACATAACTGTTGCTAAGAAGTTCTGAAACAGGTAAAATGTTTTTTATTTTTCTCTTGGCTCATGAGGAAAGTTATGTCTGCATAATTTTTTTTTTTCCAAATCCTTCCTTTCACTGGGAAATAAAAAGAACTGTATAAGGTCATACTAAATATTCATCTCTCCAGTGGTGAGCAGTGATGGATGCCTGGGGAAGAGCAATGAAGAGTTGATGAGCAGTCTGCAAGACTTCCCCAGGATGCTTCCACAACTTTCTTCCCCTGTTGGTGATGTTACAGTGGCTGCACCATCAAGAGGCTGCCCTTAAAGAATGAACATTTTAGCTTGCTTTCATATGAGCAGCGTTATAATCAAACTTTAAGGATACCCTTTTCAAAAGTCTTAGGTGCAAGAATTCACCAGAAAATACCGCAGATCTCTGGGCATGTGTTTGCCTTAAGAAAGAACTAGACTTTTTGGATTACCTCATGGATCAGGGGGCTAAAGAAATGGATTGCAAGGCCTAATCTAAATGATAGGTGCCAACCTGGGACTTCATAACTTCATTTGCATCCTGCGCTCCACAGAGAGAACAAGTGACAGGATCACACCAAGAAGAAGAACTTTGCTGATGGCACGGTGCAGTAAGGTGGTGGAGCTGGAAGCCAAATTCTGCACCCCAGCAGAGGGTGGAGGACAGAGGCATTTCACAGTGGAAGATGGGAACTTGACAATGGCTTGTCCTCACCACTGCACTGGCAATACTGTGGTGGTTCCACTTCCACGGAGAGCTGAAGGATCCTGGTGGCAGCTCTCCCGAATATTTTTTCTGTAGGAATGCAAGCAATGTGGAACAGACCACAGCAAAAGGGAGCAGCCACTACAGCTGTGGGACGGGGTTTTAGTGGGGAGACTAGGAAGTGGTTGGGTGGTTTGGAGTATTCAGAATATAACAGCAGTCAGAGATCCTCCTTGGGAGGACTTCAGTCAGTTGAACAGTGTGATTGGAAATGAAAGGAACATGTGGAAAAGAGTGTGAATGAGTCTCTTTCCCCATGCGAGCATCATTGGAATGGGGAAAGAAAAACGAAAGGCAGGAGAGGTTAAACTGACTGTTAAATAGAAGCACATTTCTTGCATATAAAGTTTTATTGTGAGGGTTGTGTTTATGGGCCTAGTGAGAAGGGCTGATTAAATGGCAGGTTAATAAAGGGACAGCATGTGGTTTCTGACCTAGGTGGGGAAAAGTTATAAGGTGGGAGAGAAAAAAGTCTGACTGAGGGCCAAGTATGGAAAGAGGAAATCTTACATCGACACAGCTCATAATCAGTGCTCCTTATTTAGTATGGAGGAAGCTGTTGCAGAGAGGAAAAAGAAATGTGGCATGTTCCATTGCTTTACCACCAAGGCTAGTAAATTCATGACTAGGATCTGTTATCAGACTATAGTCAATACCCCAGGTGACTGCAACTTCTGTGTCCCTAAGTTTCAAAACTTTTAGCGCAGCACAAAGAAAACGTGTTACCATCAAAACCAAATATAATAAGGCTATAAAGAACTGAAAGTTTTGTAGGCAACCTCGTATGTTAAAACTGATTCTTTTCCATAGGTAAGTGGCCAAAAATTGAAGAAAGAAACCAACAAATAATTTACAGTGATGCTTTTAGTATAAATCTGTACAATGATACAGTTATAATATCCCTGGATAGTAGAACTATAGATAACGTGAGCTGGATATGATAGCCCCTGTAGAATTTGGTCAAAACATGGCCACATCTCCAAGCATCTAAGAGCTGACATTTTATATGTAATTGTCATACATCTACACTTATAGGAGTACTGAAGTTCCCAACTAATTGAAGTGATTCCTTTTATTGTATTAGCTCAGCCTAGTGTCTTATTCAGTTTGAAACCCCTGCCATCATTCTCACTACTGAAAGCTAAAATATACATGAATTAGCAAGAATGGAGGTAAATCCATTTGCTGTCTGTGCATGCAACCACAGGTCAAACTGTCTATCTCTGATGTAACCAAGTTTTGCCAAAGCTTCTACACATCTGTGAAGTCTACGTTGGTGTCTGCCGGGCAAATTCCATCTACTTGCATTTGTGGTATTTCTCCTTCTCTGTTGACTTAGCATTTCCTGAAATACAACCCTGTTTGACCTACAGTCTTGGAAACACCTATTTAGTATGGCAAATTATCATATCCAGTGCTTCATCAGCACTTTTGGCAAATACCACTGTTTCAGCAGAAATCCATTATTTTTATGGAAATTTAGATGTGCTGCTCTATAACGGAACATAATGACAGGATGCCCTCAAGTGGCAAAATATAAACTCCACCCAGTAAAAATTAAAGTGGTTAATATATAGACATTCCCTGCTAGGAGACACCCTGTTGGTTCAGATACTGACATTCTAGATGAACTCAAATATCTCCTAGTCCTAAAATGGTATAAGGAAATGAATTAAAATCACATAATATAACCTTTGCAAGACAAGAATTGAGGCGAGGAAGAAGTTCCCAAACATGAAAGGTTGTCTAGCTTTTAGCCTATGTGGATTGATTAATTTCTTGCCTACACTATTAACTTCTAGTTCTTTCACAAGACTAGCAAAATCTTCATATATGTCCTGGTATTCCTTGATAGGGACTATCAACAGACAGTGTAATTGCATGAATTCTCATATATTTGCATTAATTCAGGCATGAGCCTTCTATTTCAAAACCATACTGTACCAAGCCCTATGAAAGTGAAGTACATTAATGTATCCATAAAGAATCACAGATGACGTTTTATAGGTTCACTGTTCTTTGACAATACAGCACACTTTTTTACACAAATCATTTTCTGAATTCATAGGAAGTTGGCTTGCACTGAGCGACAAACCTGGCAACAACAACAAAAAGAAATATTCAGCAGTTGGTATAAATTTATTTTTTAAAAGTTCTCCAACTCTTAATAAGAATTTTCATTCCCCCCCCCCCTTAAAAAAAACAACAGAAGATTTGACTAACCTAATTACTTTTTTCCAGTAACCCAACAGAGGTTGGGTTGCAATGAATAGCATTACTATTTTGGTAATATAGTTAGTTTGTCATATGTGAGATAAAAACAATAGGTTTTGTAAGTAAGCCAGAATATGCAAGGTTGGAATATTCATTAATAATTCAAATACTTCCATGATTACGCTTCTAAATAGAACAGAGCAGAACTTTGTGGTTGCTATTGCTTTCCCTTTAAAACCGTATTTTTTAACTAAACAAATCTCATCTGAAAAAATATTGGAAAATAAGTGATAAGTGGCTCAGCTAATCCTAAACTTTTCCTCTTTAAAGTCACTGTTTTATCTAACATCTGAGGTTTCTCTTCACTAGGTCTGTAATCTTCTTAAAACCTCCTATTTCCATGAGAGCCACAAGTATTTCCACATAAGTTTTTTTAAGTAGGTAATTCTACATACATTCATGAGGCTGATGTGACATCATCCACACTGCTCAAGGACAAAGGGCTTGTCTTTATTAAAACATCATGCCTTTCAGTCGTCTTTTGCTAGGCTAAGGCCTACAGTATTTCTAAAAGTACCACACTGAACATTTTGCATGAAGGCTAAGAGGTTTTAAAACAATGCAGATAACCTTATTCCGATCTTTGGAAAAAACAGAAAAGCTGTGAAAAATCATTAACGTTACCACAGGTGTGGGAAATGATGCTGGAATAATTCCCTTTTTGCACAACACTTATTTCCCTGACTCCCTGCTCAGGCGGCTACGTGCCCACATAATGTGGTCCTTGCCCTCTTACTCTCCCCTTCTGACTGCCTGGGTCAGTCTTTACATAAAAGAACCCAAGTTCCACCTACAAAGCTGTCTCTCTGTCTTTATTTTCATGGCAGACACTTTTATATCAGAGTACTTTCATCACAGTGGCACCCATACCAGAGCCACAATACTGTAGTTAAGGGTCTGTTCTTTGGCATTTCTATTCTAAAGCACTATTGTATGAGGTTGCTCAGCAGCTAAAATTCCTTCCATGCTGAGACTTGGCATACAAGTGCTTAGCTCAAAAGCAATTTAATTTTTTTAAAATTTTGTTTTTAACTCTCGGGTGTCCCTTTGGAAAATGTAAAGGTGAAAAAGAATAAATGCTGGCTTTCTTTGAGTGATTGCTGGCTTTGTGATGGTGTGAGTGATTTTTACAATGAAATATTGCATGTTGTTTGTCAGTAATGTAGATTAAATAGTTTTCAGAGACTATCTGAAATCCTTGAATTGTCCTCTATGAAATAAGTAAAACAAGATTCAGTAGTAATTTTGTCTTCTGAATGGATACTACATTTGCTAGAGTGTGAAGGTGCTCTCCTATAGTGATAATTTGTAAACATTATAGTGATGGCTATTTTAGAAGTATAAATAAAAAGAAGTAGGTAAAATCAGAGTACCTTTAATATTAGAATAGCTTTAACCAGGAGATTTAGGAGATAAAATAGTTGCCACATGAAATGAAACAGAATTCTTGCCTTCTCATCACCTTGATGAAACAGTCTATCTAGCAAAGTTCACTCTGAGGCTTTCACACCATCCTTTGAAGCTATTGTTAAGGGTTGCTCATAGTGGCAAGGTGCCAGACTGGTGGACTTTTGGTCTGTTCTCGTGTGGTTAAGAATGGAAAGGGTGCCGAGCAGCTTAATGTGGATTAATGGTGCCACTTTAAATTATATCACTGTTATTTCAGAAAAGGCAGGAAAACACTGAACCATGTTACATCAGCATATTGATTTACAGTTCTTATATACCCACAGACATTACTAGTAATAGAAAAAATAGATTAAATACACAAAGGGTTTTGGGGCTGTTTTTTTGTCATCTTTTAAGAAGTGACCAAAACTTGGGGGTTTTGTTTTAAGAATTGCTGGCAGATCATATAGATTTCCAGGAACAGACACAGGCACTCACTGACAGTGATAACTTTCTATTTAAATAGGTTAGATGATGCGACTTGAGTATTTATTCCCACACTAGAGACAAGGTGAAGCTGTAACATCCCAGCAGGACACTCTCCTTGTGCACAAAACATGACAGGGCAGAACTTAACCCACTGCGGGTAGGGTAACATGGGAAGCCATATAATTTCTTTTCGACATCCCAGTTTTGCTTGAAAACTGACACTAGGACACAATTTGCTGAAGGCATACTAGCCAGAATCCTTTATTTATTTTTGAGTGTTAAACGCCAAAGGTAAATGATGTACACATTTTCCAGAAGTTACCTCATTGATCATATCTGAGCTATATAGACTGGCTTTTAAGATGTCTGTTAACCTGTCTGCATACTGGAAGAATGATATACAAGCATATTTGGCCCTCAGTCCTTTTCACCTGCCATGCAGGTTTCCCAATAAACATTGTGGTCCAGTAAACTAAGCTGTCCTGAAAAACCTATTCATGCTCTAAAACTGCTTTTTTACATGTTTTCTTCTGAATTTGTATTTACTGTCCCTTACGGCTTTGTTTATATAATCCAACATACCTCTAAAGCTACAAGGAAAGCATTAGGTACCAAATGTTGTCTATTCTGAAAAATATTTGTATTTCTATGATGTTTTTCTTTCCCAAATTTTCAGTATAAGCCCAAGAAATGTTGGGCTTATACCTTTAAAGGCATCTATTTCTCCTGCTGGGAAAACAAACTGACAAATTCAAATACTGTGTCCTACTTGATGCTGCCATTCCTTTGTGAGGATTACAGGTAGGTGGAAAAACTATGGGCATGCATAAGACTTGAGAATTGAAGAGTGGCTTCTTCTCAGAATCAGGCTGTGATCACTAACAAGCTGGTTCTTCTAAGCTTCTCCTTCTGGGAATATCTAGTATCAATAGCAACCCCAAAGATGTGGAGGCAAGATACTGGTGGTCTAACAAAAAAACCATGAGAGATAAAGTAAAAAACCCATATATCTATATTGCTACAAACATACTAAGTTCCACTACCTTCCATTTTACTAAAAAATCAAACAGAGAAATATAACTGGAATAGCAGCAGAACTCAAATTCAAAATCAATTGTCTGCAGGAACAGTAAAGGAAGCCTTTTTGAATGTCAGCCAGCTACACTTTTTTTTGTGTGTGTAAATATCCTCTTTTCCAAGCTTAGTCTAGTGTTATAATCAGCTCTCTTTTTTAACAGAATGTACAAAATATCTGAAGCAATTAGACTGCATTACTGTCTAATTATACCAAATGGTAATTTTCAAATCAGAGCTACTGTATTTTCTGTAGCTATACAATCACAAATTAGTAAGCTCTTAAATTAGTGGGCTTCTGCTGGAATCACTGGCAAGGTCTTTAACTACAATACAGCAGTGTGAACACACTTCTGTAATACACCCAATTAGTAAATCATTCTGTTACTCATTACCCAATTAAAGATTGCTTTTCTTTTTACACGTTTTTACACGTTTGTGTGAGTTTGGGTGTTTATGAATATGTATAGCCTATAGAAGTAAAACAAGAAGTACTCGTTTGTAGAGTATTTTTTCTGAATTATGAAACCGAAAAGCTCTTCTTCACACAGAGGATATTTATGAGGTTCTTAATTGTGTAGCAAATGCAGGTGATGGATGTGTAGAGATTAAAACCAGATGTCTTAGTCTCTTGATCTTTAAATTGTCAGCTAGTGGCACTCTTTTTTTAACTAAGTCTGTTTAATCATTTCTTCTTTCAAAAGAATGTTCCGTGTCTTGCTTTAATGATGGACACTATTTCCTGCCTTACAAGCTGTGAAGACTGACGAGAAATTTTAACAAATTAAAAAAGAGATAAGGAACATGTTGATTAAACATCCTAATTGTCTGAAGAAGAAGAGTGAATAAATACATCACAAAATGACAGGATAGGACCACTGTATGAACAGCTGAAAAAAAAACAGTAATGACATTTTTGTAAAGAAGTAATTACACTAAATGAGTCATTAAGAACATTCAAATTCATATGAATTATTGTAAGCACAGAGAAAAACAGAGAAGGAAATCCTTATAAGAAATTTGGTATAATGTATATTTTTAATCTCTGGGTATGTTTTTTGTCAATAAAACTCCGATTTCAATTTTAGTTTCAGTAATATTTCAATAACTTCATAAAAATGCCATGGAATACACAGAACTAGATCCTGATTCAGTTTCTTTCTAAATAAAGAAATAATACTCTGAAGGGAAAATTATTTATACCAGTTACTTATTAGTTATTTATCTTTCCATTTTAAAAATCACACTTTTCTCTCTGAAAAAAAGGTAAAATCCTGTTTCTTCATGTTCTAGACATAGGAAACATGCAAAAGTATGGAAGATTCTCATCAGTTGACAACAGGGAGGAACAGTTGGGAATATTAAATGATTGTAAGACTATTGTGAGCCAGTAACAGGCCATGGCTGCAAAAAAAGAGATGAATGATATCTTAAGCGTTTCAAGGATGCATAGTGAAGTACCAGTGCTATAGTACTGATTCCTCATCTGGACTTCTGTGGGCAGTGATGGTGGATGCTACATAACAAATCTAAATCCAAACCTGAATGAATTCAGAAAAGGATCATAAGGTAGTCAGGTGAATAAATTATTTACCTTATGAGGAGAATTAAAAAGTCAAAGCATACTTAGTCTAGTAGATAGAAGAGTGGGAAGGATTGCATTGCTGTCTGCCACTGCCACAGACATGTACAGGGAGCAAAGCCCATCTTCAGTGGAGGTAAAAGTAAGCCCAGAACCAAAGTGGCTATTTTAATTGGGAAATTAAAAGGTTTTGAAGAAAACCCTTCAGTATGATTAGAGGGAAGTAACGCAGTACGTTTACGTGGAACTTGAAGTTATGAATAGGGTGTAGTATATGTCATGGTTTCTTGTGATGGGAAGGGAATGGATCTGGTGACATTGAGGTAAGCATGGCAATCAGCAGAGAAGTTGTGTGAGGTCCTGGTCCCACCATCTGTTAGCTTAGCACCAACTGACTTGAAAAGACCTGCTATGTAGCAATTCATTTTCTGCTTTTGTTCCAAATAGTATCCAGGCCCTTGACGATGCTTCCAGTCCTGCATCCTCTATAGATAACTGCTACCTCAATTTCAGTTGAAAGAACACAAAAACTGTGTATGTGTTTTCAAAAATTTTCAATGTGTTTGGTCTACAAATCTGGACTGAAAAAAGAATGAAAATATAATCTCCCTTTCTTCGGTGGCTTCTCTTATTTACTGCTTCTTCTCCAGCCAGGTGCAGCCTGGCTCCTGCAGCTTTATAGTACACCTTGGCTGATCTACTCACAGTTGAAGTGAGTATATAAAGAGTGAAGATAATGTAGTGCAGTGGCTGAAACTGGTAGACCTTTACACATGTAAATCCAACACACAGTAATCAAGTGAAGGTTTATTTTGTGTTTGCATTCCAAACACAGAAACTTGAGTTTCTCAGAGTTAAACTGTCCACCATATCTATCTGCACTGTTCTTTTTTCCCCTGTCATATGAGGGGAAGAATATGTTATTACCATTTACCTCTAGCATGGATGTATCCCTGACCCTTTTATTTCCAGTATACTAGTCACTGTACAGGCAGGAGGAAAAAAAAAAAAAAAATGGATTTTGAAATCTAAGGAGTCCTTTTAATCTGTGAAATCTAAGTGAGGGTCATTACTTGAACTGCTAACAGCTGATGTACCATTTACAAGGCAACAGCAGGGATATAAGCATGCCTGAATCGCCAGAGGGAGGTAAAGGAATGGATGGGTAACACCACACTCCTGAAATCTCACTCTGGACCCAACAGTGAGCTTTCCTGGGTAATGGTGTGTATAGGGTTGACAAAGGATGATAAAGCGTTTGCACTTCTCTAATTATTTGCATGCGAAAAGGTTGTACACCTGAAGTTTGGGAGTGCTGGATTTCAGTTCAGACACACACTTCTTTTTAACGTTTGTAGCTAGGGCTTTTACCTGTTACAAGCTGCCTGACAGCAGCTGATAAACTGGGAGATGTGGGTCATCTTTCCAAGTAAGCCACCCATGTAATGTTTGGGAAGAAACCTCAGGGGAAAAGGACAATATTATAAATATATTTATGGGGATCCTCTAATTGTTTATGCATCAAGATAGCCCTGGAAAATAAATAAGGATACTTGGTTGTTTTCTCATATGTCATCACAGCTCATACAGGGTAAGAGTTTAGTGGTGAGCCTTGAACATTGGCAACAGAACAGGAGAAGCCATGTGAAAAGGTTAGTCAAAAATGTCAGCTGTAACTTTAGGGGGCTAATGCATTCACGCAGAACAGAAAATCCATAGAACAGGTATAGGACTAAAATTAAACCAGTAGGCCAGCTAGAAATCTTACTTTGTGTATATAGTTCATAAAGTTGCTACTCATTCTATATCAAAATATGCCTGTTTCATAGTCACATATTATCTGGAAACTAAAGCAATCTGATTTGCCTTCTGCAGATGCTGGGTAATGTTGAAAAAACAGTCAACCTGTTTAGGTCCCTGAATATGAACAGTAAAGCTTTCCTTTAGGTACCTGTGTTTCGCACATTTTTCCTAACTTAAAATGTGACGAAGCAATGGACATAAAGGACCTTTTCTGCACTGAGATTTTTTGTACCTGCTCATTCAAAGATGGGGTCAGCAGAATGGGAAACATGAAGTATTTGGCAATTCAAATCAGGGACTGGAGCTGCTGCTCTCTGTGTATTCTGTCAGACACATGGACTTGCAAACTACTGAGCTGTGCAGACCTTGTGTTCTTCAAAGATGCTCCCCTTAAGGAAAACAATTGATTTTTTTTCCATCAGACAGCACAGTGAATGATGTTCAAACATGCCAATTATATATAACCTATTCATTTTCCTACCTTCTATCCTTCAGGTTGCTTTTCATAAGCTGCAGATTCAAAAGTTCTCAGGGAAGAACAGAAAAATATTTTTCATTTACTTCTTGTTCATGTCCACTAACTTATATTACAGCAAGATTCATTCCTTTATAGTAAATTAAAACTATTTACTTCACAGCCAGAATACCAGGTGTGATTAAACAAGTCATTTGAATAAACTAATACAATTCTTGTATTATTTGATGTAAAGTGCAATTTCACTGTATTAAAAAATGGCTGAAGCATATACTATACTACCATAATTCTCTAAGTTTGTGACCATGCTCTCTAATTTAAAAATCCATCATGCTGCTTTTGAGTTGGACACCAGCAATATTACGTTTTTAAGCCTGTCTGTCTTTAAAATCATAAGGGCTAAACAGTTAAGTGAAAGCTACTTTATGTATTATACAAGGCCTTGAAAGTAGCAAGCTCCTGGCATGTCTGGGACAAAGACTGTTAGCTGATTTATCCAGCTCTGACACTAGGAGAGGCTTTTCTGTCTAGGTACAAGGGGTTTTCTTCTTCAGCCAAACTGTTCAAGGTCCTCTGCAAATGGCTGCAAGTGGCAGAAGCCAGGATTTCTGAATACCTCCGTGATGCCACACAGACTTGGTTCTGGCAGAGCATAAGCCTGGGATATTTGTAAGTGTTACTCAGCAGAGTGGCAACCTCACCCAAGCAGGTCTAGTAAGGTGCCCTCTCTCACTGTCCTTGCTAGAGCACCTCTTACCCAGACATAAAGCATGAGCTGGAATTTTCTTCAGTTTATATAAATAAGTAAAGTCTTAATAAATGGTGCTGCAAACCCACCATTTAGTGCATATTATTTTAGTATTAAAAAAATTAGCAAGTACCTATTCAGTGGAAATATTTTTATTTCCTTTTACTTTAGATTACACTTTAACACAATTTATTGCATTTAGAGAAGGAGTATTTATGCCTCTAACCTTGTTCCAACATGATCAGCATCATGGCTATAGTTCTCACTAAAAATATCATAGGTAATCAGTATGGATTTCTAAGAGTTCAGGAGCTATGGTTTAAACCAAATGTTGTCAGTTTGAAATTTAGTCACTGTAAAATAGTCAAGACGGTAGTCATTTCTGATACGTCACATCTTATTGAATTCCTGTGCCACCTCTTGATGGTTTTGTAAACATACACATTCTTTACACATTTTTTTTCTCTTCTTTGTGAAAATACCAATGAAATTATACTAGAAGACAGAGTTTAACGGAAAGAACTGCAGAAAGTACTAGCAAATACACCAAAAGAAGTAAAGTAAATAATGTTTGAATTTCCTTCACACAGCAATCCTGGTGTTTATTTATTAATACTTTTTTGTCTATAAAGGTTATAAGGGTTGTTCTATCCTTTATATAATCTCATCTGAAATAAAATTGACTACAATCTTAATCACTGGCAATTCAATTCTCTCCATGTTGTAGCTTTCAGGGTGGTGCCACAAAGGAATTAAAACTTACTTAAGTAGTCATCTTTCCTATTAAAGATTTGGGATTTTAAGATACTGTCACCTAATAATAGGGGAGAGGGACACTCAGTCAAGAAGTGTAGAGTGTGACATACAGAAGTGGAAGATCACATAAAATTTAGTCCAAAACTGAGTCATGCTTTATGGAGTAGACTTTGTGCTTCACCTAGTGTGAAATACAGAGGATTTTTTTTTTTTTTTCACTTTACCTATCACAATCATTCTAGAAATATCATATATAATTTCAGTAAGAAATTCAGATACGGAAAAAAGCTGTTTTGTAAGCTGGTGTGGCCCAACAATGATTATGTCCAACCCTTCCAATGATCATTTATTGAGCAAACAGATTGTCCCTGTCCCCAAGGCATGCTCCTGTGTGCTCTGACGGACACGCGGAGGGGCAGGTTGACCTCTGAATTTCGGGCAGTGTGGATGTAAACAGCTGTGAAGAAACTACAGCTTAACAAATGATCATCCCACTTGCTTATAGGTAGCAGAATCATTTTCAAATGTCAATAAAAAGTAATTGTGATCTGATGTAAACATCCTTGGGGAGATGTGAAAGGAAAGACCAGGTCAGAGCCAGCCATTCAAGTCAACCTGTGATTTTGCAGTGTTACAAGTCTGATAAATGTAATCTTTCTGAAAGATTCAGTTAAAACAATTATTGTTGAAGTATCAAAAGTAAGAACAACACTTTTTTTTCTTATCTTTTTTTTTCCCCTAGTGCATCTTACCCCATTGTCAGAATCTCTTAGCACTTCAGATGGTTTTAAGGCAGTGGAACAATTAATATTATCAAGATTGAGCATCAGCAAGGATCATACTCCATTAGCTAACCCCTAATCACTTTCAGTGAGAAGAATTGTCTGACAACAAGTAAGGTTTTCAGCTAACTTGGGTGAAAAGATGAAACTTACATGATTGTTTCCTGACTATTCAACAGAGGAAAGCCTCACTGGCGTGATGTTAGCTTTGAAGCTAAGGATAGTTAGATGAAAACCATTAGTCTCTGGTTTTCACATTGTGGGTTTCAAGTTTTAAATGAAAGGTCGTTGTGACAGCCATACAAAAACTTCTACTGAGTCAGGATTATTTTGCATCAGTGTCTATGAACACCAGAAGTATAAGCCAGGTGTAAGACCACTACCAGGTCAGTACTACAGCTACAGCAGCACAGAGTTTTGTACGAGGACAGTAAATTAGGTTTTGCTAAACTTTTGCTATCATTCCACGATTGGACTATGACCAATTCCCACGCTTACTATCTAGTAGACTGTGCCAACTCTGTAGACACAACTCACAGATAAAGGACAACAGACTGCAGTTTAGCATGACTGTTAGAAACTTAATCACCCTAGTATACTTAGAGGATTCTCTTAGGCTTCCTTGTGTCCATTAGTAATTATCTATGAGAAGGTACTCATAGGGGACAGGTCTTTTTAAAAGGAGAAACTGATGAATTATAGACTAGCTTAATTTTAATCCCTGGAAAAAATATTTAATCAAACAAATTATTTCTGACTAGCTAGAAGATAACAAGGAAATAAGTAAGAACCACCAAGCATTTGATATGATCAAGTGCCATCTATTTTTCGAGACATTTAATGGGCTTATGTATAGTGTCATATGTATTGACTTCCCTAAGATTTCTAACAATATCTTTTATGGCTAGTTGAAACTGCGATAAGATGAGCATGCAGATGGATAAAAGCAAGTTCTGAAGTTCATTGTCAACTTAGAAGGATGTTTTAAGTAGGATTTCACAAAGATCTGGATGGAAGCTATTCAAGAATGTCATTAGTAGCTGTTTCATAGAATACAGACCCTGCTTACGCAGGCTTCACCAGTGGGAGTGACTGCAGGCACATTTGAGTACAGTGCTGGGATTCAGCGTGATCCTAACATTGGAGAAATAATCCTTGGAAAGATGGATACTGTTCAGCAGGGACAAATGCAGTGTTCAACACAGGTAGAAATAATCAGCTGTTTCTCATAGGAGTGGAAGGGTCTAAATTACAGTTATGCAGAAGAGGACATACAATTTTTAGATCAGAGGCTGAATGTGAACTGCAGATGCAGCACTGCTAAGGAAAGGCAAATAATACCAGCATGTATAAATAATGCAACTGCAAGACAAATGAAGTGGCCCTTTCAAACTATGTAGTGCTGGCCAGGCCACTACTTGTCCTATGTTGGACATCAAAGTTGAAGAAAGATTTTGACTAGAAGGGGGAAATCTAGAGGAGAGCAAAGAAAAGGATCAAAGATCACAGTGATGGCCTTGTTTGAATCTTTGCGTTGTCAGACAAGCTGCAAAGATGAAGAAAACAAATCATTCTCATGTCCACTATGGATGGAGTGCCGCAGTATCACAGAATCAGAGTTGAAAGGAGCTCTGAAATGTTCTTGCAGGCAATATCATCCCTTCTAAATATATTCTGTGTTAGACCTTGAGTCATTAGTCTGAATGGAAAACTATTGTAAGAGCTGCTACTCTGACATTTAGAAACCTCCTTCTCAAGGAATCAGATCATAGAAAACTCAGATGGCAGAATAAATTCTTATACAAAATGAATATATCGTACAGCATGCGGTGTGAGAATTGTTACTGTTCCTTGTTTTGAATATCGCTTGTACATAATGTCTGACACATGGATATTGGCAGGCTAAGAGTGTAGGCAAACCAAGAGAATTTTCAAGAAACTTTCAAGAAAATAAATTTTTCCAGTCATTGTTTCTCTCAGAAAAGATGCATATAAACACTGTCTCTACTCAACAGCCGTTTATTACTTACTATTACTAAAAATGTGGCAATTGGAAATTAGTCTGAAATCTGAAAAGAAAGGTCAATATTACTTTGTACAAATCCTTAAAAGAAAATATAGCCATTTAGATTATTCCTGATAAAATTAGGCCCAGCTAGTTAACATTTACACACAGAGAACAAGACAAACCCTTTCATGAGAGCTTGCCAGGCAGGCACAATTTATTCTTACAATATTATCCTTATTGTCAGTGTAGCCAGACACAATCTGATCTGATATTTGATCTACATTGTGTGGAAGAAGTGTTACTTTATACGAGATTATAAAAATTATGCCTGTTAAATTACATAAGAAAATGAACAGACAAATGGAGAACTGTGAATGAAGCAAATAAAGAAATTACTGAGTAGGCTAGAAAAAATGTTATATTTCCCCTATTTAAACTCTGACTTTTATACAACAAATTGCATATTTTTTCCCCTAAAACAAGTTTTGTAAATAGGCTATATTTGGACTGTCCTTTGTGTTTAACCCCTCCTAGGGAAGGCTAATTAGAAGGAAATTAGGAAGGTATCCTTATCTGAGTTTACTAAATGTATTAAAAAAAAATAGAAGCAAAACATGGTCTCTCACCTTCTGTAAAATAGGCAGGAAACCATTACCCCTTCAATCCCAACAGCCCATGATCATCTTACATCAAATGCAGAAAGCAGAGACAGCTTTTAAATCAAAAGGATGGTTTGGTCCACTGTACAATAATAAGCAATCATCTTTCACATTTTTAAAAGTCCTAATTTTCATTCAAATGTTATTATATGTTTAAAAAATCTTAAAGTTTAATGGAATTTGCAGCCTTCTAAGATTGTCCCCTTCCTCCTAAAACTTAGGGAGTTTAAAATCCTCTGAGAGGGATAAACCCATCATTCTTGTCAGCCTCTATAATAAGTTTTCATTGAAAAAGCAACTTGATAAAATAAAAAAGGGCAATAGTAACATGTCAGGCAACCTAAGAGAAAACAAATATTGCAAGGTCTACTCTGTGCTTTTTTGAACCTCTGTAAGAAGTGATCAAGTGAACAAGAGCTGCACTAAGCTTTTTCTTAAAGATCTGAACTGCAGAGAGTTCGTTCCTGTAGGAGAAAATCTTTTGAACTTTATATATTTGCATCAGCTGCTTTATCTGGAAAACCTGTAAGAGCACTTTTGCTACATGAATTTAGAACAAAAATAGTATATTTGATTTAGTGCATTTACATTGTTGGAGGGGGATTTCTGAAATTACTTTTCTTAAGCTCTCTCTAAGCTTTAAAAGCTGATAGGACTTTAAAAAATAGTTCACATTCCTGCAGTATTAAATGAGCTGTATGTGCAGTTTTATGGAAAAGGAGAATTTTGAAAAGATGTTTAAGTGTCCAACATATCAAAGGTAGTTTGATAAAATTTTGTTTAAGGTTAACAAGCAGTAATTCACATATTATCCTAACTAGAGAGAGAAGCCAACAGATAACATTCTTGCTCTTGAGAAAACGGTTCTGTATCACATTCACAAATAAATGTCATTGGAACATGTCTTTGCATATGTGTTATATCCAGCAATTTTTAACACACTGATTCAAATTATATACTAGGTCAGATTATTCGGTGAGAAGAGAACACTCTGATCAGGTAGTCCACCCTCCTTCATGATACAGGCCCCTGGTCCTCCCTGAATTAATTACTGTTTTAACTACTAAATGACTCCTAAAGACAAAATATTTTAAGAGATGGAGAACTCCCAATACTCCTTGTAGTCTGTTCCAGTGGCAAATAATTTTTACTATTTAAAATTCTTAACATATTAACAGTTTTAATTTTTCTAGCAGTAACTTCTAGCATTTAGCTCTTGTTACATTTCTGGGTGAAATCATAGAATCATAGAATCATAGAATCATTGAGGTTGGAAAAGACCTCTAAGATCATCGAGTCCAACCATCAGCCCAACACCACCATGTCCACTAAACCATGTCCCTAAGCGCCTCATCTACTCATCTTTTCAATACCTCCAGGGATGGGGACTCCACCACTTCCCTGGGCAGCCTGTTCCAATGTTTAACCACTCTTTCAGTAAAGAAATTTTTCCTTACATCCAATCTAAACCTCCCCTGGCACAACTTGAGGCCATTTCCTCTCGTCCTATTGCTTGTTACTTCGGAGAAGAGACCGACACCCACCTCGCTACAACCTCCTTTCAGGTAGTTGCAGAGAGCGATGAGGTCTCCCCTCAGCCTCCTTTTCTCCAGGCTAAACAACCCCAGTTCCCTCAGCCGCTCCTCATAAGACTTGTTCTCCAGACCCTTCACCAGCTTCGTTGCCCTTCTCTGGACACGCTCCAGCACCTCAACGTCCTTCTTGTAGTGAGGGGCCCAAAACTGAACACAGTATTCGAGGTGCGGCCTCACCAGGGCCGAGGACAGGGGCACGATCACTTCCCTACTCCTGCTGGCCACACTAGTTCTGATACAGGCCAGGATGCCATTGGCCTTCTTGGCCACCTGGGCACACTGCCGGCTCATGTTGGCTGTCGACCAACACCCCCAGGTCCTTCTCTGCTGGGCAGCTTTCCAGCCACTCTTCCCCAAGCCTGTAGCGCTGCATGGGGTTGTTGTGGCCCAAGTGCAGGACCCAGCACTTGGCCTTGTTGCATCTCATACAGTTGGCCTGGGCCCATCGATCCAGCCTGTCCAGGTCCCTCTGCAGAGCCTTCCTACCCTCGAGCAGATCAACACTCCCGCCCAACTTGGTGTCATCTGCAATGTTGAAGAGCTTTTCATTAAGAAATTTGTCAGTCCGTTAAGATTCACTGTGATCAAATCTCTCTATAAGCATTTCTTTGATACTCTAAACAGATATATTTTGAGTCTTTGAGTATAATGCATGCTTTCCAATACTTTGATCATCCTCCTGGCTCCATTTTTAATAATTTTCCTTTGGTGTATTTGCATTCACTTTAGAGAATTGTATTTACTCTAAAACAAGCATGACTGATGGTTAACTTACACTACAAATTATGTCTATGATGGTAACACAGTGCTCTTCATTCTGGCTACACCAGTGAATGTCATTTGTCAGTTTGATGACAATGCTAGTCTTCAGTTTTATATAAAGAAAGTGTCTGCGGGAATTATCTTTTCAGCGGAATTTGTTCCAATATCCACTTTTTACAGTTTTTCTGTCCAGTCTTTACCAATTAGTCTCTCGTCGCTTCCCTTCATTGACTAATCTATGTTCCAATACATCCGGGATGCATTTTTCAAAAGTACCATGCCTTGGTGTGATGCTTATCTCCTGTACAAATTAATGGTAAAACTCCTGTTGAATTCCAGCAACAGAGAGGAGGAAGTGCCAAAATTTCTGAAAGACGTTAGCCTAATTAATTTCTTCTTGGTACTTCATAATACTTTTATTGAAATCTTCCTTTAAAACATGGTGCCACCAAAGTATTGACATATTTCTGTATGCAAAGCATTCACTGAGTTAGTAGACAGCTCAGAATGCAACAATGACATATATATATCTCTCAATATGATTGAAGTAGCAGCCTTTAAAATCTTAAAAACACCCTATGATTTAAATCACTCTGTGATTTTAAGCCCCCTGTCTTGCTAGGGGGAATTGAAGTTTCAAATTTGGTTTTGAATCTTTCAGAAGTTATTTTTATGGGAGATTGAGTAATGTAAGGATTTTAGAATAGAGTTTAAATTTGCTATTAATTCAAAGCAGTTTTTCATAAGTTGTGTCAGTTATCCACAGTTCATCGTTATGCCTTTAAATTTCCTCTTGCCTCCTCATTAACTGGAGACAAACCTATTCACCATGTATAATGGAGAGAAGACATTGTCCTTTAAATATTCTGATCTCATACTAGAAAATTAGGTATCATCTGGTCACTGTAAATGCACCTTTCTTATGTGTTGTGGTTTAACCCCAGCTGGCAACTAAGCACCACACAGCCATTCGCTCACTCCCCCGTGGTGGGATGGGGGAGAGAATTGGAAGGGTAAAAGTAAGAAAACTCATGCATTGAGATAAAGACAGTTTAATACATAAAGCAAAAGCTGTGCAT
Organism: Aptenodytes patagonicus; assembly: GCF_965638725.1. Classification (NCBI taxonomy): domain Eukaryota; kingdom Metazoa; phylum Chordata; class Aves; order Sphenisciformes; family Spheniscidae; genus Aptenodytes; species Aptenodytes patagonicus. Next base: position 18,356,309 of record NC_134952.1, on the reverse strand, counting down.
GCACAAGCAAAGCAAAATAAGGAATTCATTCATTCCTTCCAATCGGCAGGCAGGTGTTCAGCCATCTCCAGGAAAGCAGGGCTCCATCACGCATAACGGTTACTTGGGAACACAAAATGCCATAACTCCCAACGTTCCCCTTCCTTCTTCTTGCCCAACTTTATATGCTGAACATGACATCGTATGGTGTGGAATATCCCTTTGGTCAGTTGGGGTCAGCTGTCCCAGCTGTGTCCCCTCCCAACTCCTTGTGCACCCCCAGCCTACTCGCTGGTGGGGTGGTGTGAGGAGCAGAAAAGGCCTTGACTCTGTGTAAGCCCTGCTCAGCAGTAACAAAAACCTCCCTGATTTATCAACGCTGTTTCCAGCACAAATCCAAAACACAGCCCCATACTAGCTACTGTGAAGAAAATTAACTCTACCCCAGCCACAACCAGCACATTCTCCACCCCTTACATCATGCTCAGGTCCCACACTACCCAATATATCCTTATTAACCACCACCCTCCTTACCATCCTTTGATATAATACACAGATATCATTCCCTTAGTCTATGGACCACCCCTGTGAAACGTCTGTAAAATGTCCATAAATGTCCACAAAATGTCCACAAAATGTCCACTGAGTTCATTTAGTTCATGACTTTGGTCTCCATCTGATATGGTGGTCACTCAGGACAGGAGAGGTGGTGTGTTGCGTGGAATTGTTGGGCACCAAAGCCAGCTCAGGTCGGGTCACTGCTGCACTTGCACTGCTTCATGGAAGGCTTGTCCTCCATTCATTCAGGTGATTCCTGCTATGGTAATTCCCATAACATGCAACTCAGATCATGGGTTACAACAATTTAAAGGTATTTCCATTACAATCTCCACCCCTGGTTCCTTTGGGCCAGGCCATAGGGTTTAACGTTGCAATGAACTCCTCCCCTTGCCCCTGCTCCGGCTTACACTTATCCACAGACTGCAGTCCCTTAGGGGCGACCTGCTCCAAGTGGAGCCTTATCTATGAGCCACAGTCTCACCAGGGGTATACCTGCTGTGGCATAGACTTATCCACAGCCACAGTCGCTTTGAGCTGCACATGTTCCAGCGTGGCCTTCTCCATGGGCCACAATGCCTTCAGAGATATACCTGCTCCAGCGTGGCCATACCCACAGCCACAGTCCCTTCAGGAGTGAACCTGCTCCAACATGGCCTTACCCATGGCTGCAGTCCCTCCAGGGGCATACTTGCTCCATCATGGGCTTATCTATGGTCACATGCTTTGAGGTGCTCCAGCGTGACCTCATGCACAGCCACAGATGCTTCAGGGTGTACTTGCTGCAGCAAGGACTTATCCACAGCCACAGATGCTTCAGGACGTACCTTCTCCAGCGTGGGCTTATCCTTGGGCCACAATCCCTTCAGAGGTATACCTGCTGTGGCACAGACATAACCACGGCCACAGACGCTTCGGGGTGTCCTGCTCCCGCATGGACTCGTCCACGGGTCACAGTCCCTTCGACTCGAGTTCACACTGGAGTTCCAGCCTGTCCAGTACAGCAGCACAGAAACAGCAGCGATGCCCTGGCCATCTGCCAGCCCAGGCACATTGCCACTGCTGTTATCAAAATGTTCCCAGGCCCAGCAGAGTAAGATGATCAGCAGTACAGCACTACAGCAAGCAGCAAAAGCAAAAAGCAGCCACTAACGAATGAACACTGGACTCTAATATACAGTAAGGCAAGCAAGCCCCATGGCAAGGACAGGAGCCTGCCAATTAATAGCTAAACAGCAATAACAGCTATAAATTTGATCTAGCACATTCCAATCAAATCTGTCGTTATCTTGAACCCTTCAAGCCCCACATTGGCTGCCAAAAAGGACTGTCGTGGTTTAACCCCAGCCAGCAACTAAGCCCCACACAGCCGCTCGTTCACTCCCCCGTGGTGGGATGCGGGATAGAATCAGAAGGGTAAGAGTGAGAAAACTCATGAATTGAGATAAAGACAGTTTAATAGGTCAAACAAAAGCCGCGCATGCAAGCAAAGCAAAACAAGGAATTCGTTCACTCCTTCCCATCGGCAGGCAGGTGTTCAGCCATCTCCAGGAAAGCAGGGCTCCATCACGCATAACGGTTACTTGGAAGACAAAATGCCATAACTCCAAACATCCCCCCCTTCTTCTTCTTCCCCCAGCTTTATATGCTGAGCATGACATCGTATGGTGTGGAATATCCCTTTGGTCAGTTGGGGTCAGCTGTCCCAGCTGTGTCCCCTCCCAACTCCTTGTGCACCCCCAGCCTACTCGCTGGTGGGGTGGTGTGAGGAGCAGAAAAGGCCTTGACTCTGTGTAAGCACTGCTCAGTAAAAACTAAAACATCCCTCATTTATCAACACTGCAGCACAAATCCAAAACACAGCCCCATACCAGCTACTGTGAAGAAAATTAACTCTACCCCAGCCAAAACCAGCACATCATGGAAACAAGTAAAAGATGAAAAACTTCTACAGAGGCCACTGTGTTTCTAATTTCAGTTTCTCTGGAGGATGCAGTACCAGATTAGGGAACAGGTAACAGTCGTGTTATTGAGGAAGCAGGTCAGATAAGTCTAATAGATTTTCCTGTGCATCATACCATGATTAACAACTCTTACATGATTTTGCAGGGAAAATGTTCAGACGATGTAATGATAATGAGGAACAATCTGTCATCTTGTTAACTGCCTTTCAAACAGCTGTAGGCTGCTATTAGGCTGCCCTTAGCCTCCTTTTAAGTTGACTGAACAAGTGCAGCTCTCTCATGGTCTCTTCATAGGTCCTGTGCTCTAGGATCCTGGCCATCTAGAAGCACTCTGCTGGATACTCTTCAGTTTCTTAACATCCTTCTTGAACTAGAGGGCCCAAATGTAGATGCAGTAATCCATACCAGTGCAGACTTATTCACAGTGTCTTATTCACAATGAGAACACAGCTGGCTCATACGCTACCTGTGTCCATCATAATCTCCAGGTGCATCTCAGGAGGGCACTGAGCAGCCAGGCTTTTGACTATTTCTTTGTTTATAGAAGTTTAAGGTATTAACATGACTTCCATGAATTGCAAATGTTTATTTCTAGATGCTTCTTCTTCCAGTCATACATTCCAGCACAGAAATATTTAAAATAGAAATCTTAAACAACTGAGTACCAGCAAGCAAATAAATAAATAAATAAATAACCTGTGCCATTCATTGTTGACAAAACCTTTGACTACACTGCTATTAAGGGAGGTGGTGGCTGTACATGGCACAGCAAAATGCATTTTATGGAATTCTTCATTCTTCAATGTGTCATTAAATAGCAAGATGGGAAGTGAGGAGATTGGAGGTGAAATGAATGACTGCAGAGAGCTTCTAGGAAGCCTAGGATGTAAGTGGGGATTGTTTTCTCCTGTTACAGGGTCTCCATACTGTGCAGGCACGGACATCTTACTGAAAACCTTGACTATAACTTTTTTACTCTAGCTAGTGAGTTTTAAGTGAGATTCCAGATTTCATAGCTGAATATTTTTAGTGCCTCTTGAGCCATAGTTTAAAATCTTACACTGTACTTTTGAGTCATTGTGGTAGATTTCCATTGCTAGTTTGGAACCACCCCAATCCAACAGCTCTGTGATGACGTCTCAACAAGTAGGGGAGCTAAGAAGCCTGAGCTGTGTCTTTTAAATGACTGAAGAAGCTTGTAAGAAGCCCAAGTGGACTCTGATGTGAAGACTAGAGGCAGGATACAATGACTGTCTCTGCTGGCCTATGTCCTTAGGGGGTGATCTAATCTCCTAGGCATTTGAGATAAGTAAGCCAGTAGAGGTCTCTCATATGCAACACGTACCTTTTACACACTGCAGCAGTGGAACTTCTTGGAAGCCTTTGCTATCTGTCACCTATGAACGTTCTCTTCCCAAAGACCCCCAAGGTATGTGATATGAGTCTTGGGACTACTGACTATGTGAGGATTTTGATATGCAGCTCACAAGGTCAAAAAAATTTTTTCCCAGATATACTCTGGTGCATATAATTTATGTTTTTCAGAGAGAGAAAACCATGAGAATAGACATTTACAGGAAAGAGGATTTTGTCACATGGCACATGTCCCCATCTTATAGAGTAGTTTTGAGAAAGCTGTAGGGTTTTCTTAGTGTTTCAAGGTCAATATGTTTTGTAGCAGAATGTTTTCTTTTTGTTTTTAATTTCTAAGTCTCTTTGATGCCAATTATGCATGCTTCAATTTCTTTGCGTTAAAGATGGTATCTCTTTTCTTCTGTATTTCAAGGGTTTCTATTCTGAAGTGTTACTTCTTTTTATGTTACTGCAGGTTACTTCAACACACTATTTAATAGATTGTGCCCTTCAAGTGACTATCCACGTTTCAGATTACACTTCCTTGAATTGTTAAACCAAAGTTTTGCAAGATAAGTTTGATATTAGAATGTATAATAGTTCTTAACATCAACTTTATTATTTCTCTGTACTTGCTGATTCTCCATAAGTTACAGCATATTATTAACTTAGAATCAGGAGGCATCCCATCATCCACCATTGAAATAGCCTCACTTGAGAGCCAATATATCATGACTTATTATTATTCAGCTATCCTGCACTCTTTCACGTAGTATCACTTGGAACATTCATTCCAGAATTCTTTGTAGCCTATTGATTATGAAATGACTAAAAAACTCACAAACATCCAGATCCAAAAAAAAGTGACACAATTTGATGGTTACCACAGGGTTTGAATCTCCAGAGTTCCCCCACTTTTATGTTGGTGCCACTTCATTTGAATCAATGGTGTGATATCCTGGAGAATCAGGACGCAAAGGGTTAGTGCAGAATCCAGCTTTATTTAATCTTCATTAGTGATCTGGAGGTGGACGCAAACAGCTAATTAACGGAATTTGCAGATGCTAATAAATTGAGAGAAGTTATGTACCTGAGGGAAGACTGCAAAATAATAAAAGGGCATCCAACATCGGTTTAAAATGTGGACAGAAAATAACAATTTAGCTCAGGAGAGCTTATATTAATACAACTCAGAAAATAATTAAAAGCACAAATAAGAATGCAAATTAATTCCATACCTTAAAGTAGAGAATAAGACATTGCATCAGCAGAATATCTTTTCTCTCAGGTATTTGGGAAGGAAACCAGGAAACTTTGCTTAGAATTAGAGCTTGTCATCAATGATAGGCAAAATAAGTAGGCAAAATAGGTAGATAGAGGCATGATGCAAGATGCTTCTGCTTTAGGGTTTTCAGTGAGCTGGTGATGTCTCTAATTCACTATAAATGCTCAGTGAATTCCAGCAGTGGATTTTCCACAACTTTGGTTGTCTAAGTATTCTCATTCTTTGATCAGTCTGGTAGGAGGGTGACTGGATTTAACCTTGATCAAAATTTATATGATAATATGCAGTTTGGAGTTTGCAAATGTACAGATTGTGTATGCCTTTTGACCTTTATTAATTTTTATGCAATGGTAAAGATTAAGAATTCTATTAAAAGAAGTAAATACAGGAATTGCTGTTAATAAACAAAAAGCAAGTATTGCATCCCTTTGGCCTATCAGGAAATCCTCACAAAGCTATTTCAGGTTTTTAGTAAATTTATTTGCAGAATTAAATAACAATCCTATTATGTTTTAAACTACATGATTGGATAAAAGAATTCATTTTAATTTCTGTCCTTGGACCTCAGTACCTGAAGACATTTGCATGTCCAAAAAAATCAGTAAAAGCAATGATTATAAGAAAATCATGGTTGTTTATACATAATTTTTATTCCTACGTTAGGTTCTGTGTTTCCTCACTGTAGGGAATAATATCTCAGACACACAGAGAAATAAAAATTGTACTGCTTGCTTTGGCTAGCTGTAAAGACACAGTCATGAGCTCATCAGGACATAATGCCATTCAGATGTGAGCCTGAGGTTTGCTAAATATTGCCAATGATTTTGAAAGCTAATCCCTATTTCTTTTGTATTTAGAAAGTTAAAAGTATAATTTAAAAAGTCAGTTTGTTTAGCTCATTGTCCAAACATAATACAGGTCACTATATACCTAGCATGTTTTGTAGCAGCATCTTCCCTCCAGTAATTTCCTACCCAGGGCACTTTTCTCCTTGTAATCTTTTCTCCTTGTTTATTTGTTCAATGTTCATATCAAACCAGAAAATATTCCCTTTCTATTTCTAATACAAGCATTCTTCTTTCTCTTGTGCCCGCCTTTTATTAGAATGACGTTTACTGCAGTAGCCCTTCTTCTGCTTTTCCCTTCCTTCCCTAATTGCTTTGAGGACTATTTGGAATGATTCCTTCTGTCTCTAAAGACTCTTTAAGATCAGATTAGTTGATTGTCTCATCATTTTTTCAGTCCCTTAGTTGGAGGTGGCCTAGAGCTTCTCATTTTGAGCTTGACTTAATATGATGTTCTCCTGTCATTGTCATTCAAGCATATGTATCACAGCTGTGAAGCTACAGAACATGCAAGTTTTGGCAGTTATCAAGCTTGCTCTGCATTTGAGGATGATGAGATAAAAAAGAGCTGTAGCACCCTGAGACACGAATGATCACATATGGGGGAGAAGGAAAGAAAATAAAGATTGTGCAGGCTTTGACCTCAAGTGCACATTTTTGTGTGTCTGGTTGCCTAACGATACACATCTGTGAAATCAGCATTGTATGCCCTCTAAAAAAGGGCAGTTCAATTTGTTGATGTTATTGTGGAATGACAGAGCATTATTTGATCAGCATTTGTACGGTACAATCGAACTCAAGAAAAATGAGGAATACTGAAAATGTGTAGGCTTTGCAGACAGGAAGAGGAGGATGAGCAATGGAATGGAATTTCAGCTAATGTGTGTGGTATGTCCGGAATCTTTATCTGAGATATAGTATTAAAATTGAATTTCTCAGAAGAAATATAGGACTGTCAGAGAAACACCACTGGCAGCATGAGAAAAAATAGTCATTGCTTTCATTCTGTTATTTATCTGCTTTACAAGCATAAATCAGTCATTATGCTTTAACACAAAATAGTTAATATGTCACTTTCCCCTATGCAATTCCACAGGTATCCCGTGAAACAATCTTCTTGGCTGTCAAATACACGTACCTTGGAATTGCACACCCATACATTTAGGGCTAGGTTCACTGTCTTTCACCAACTGGAGTCCTCTCATTCATCACACTAGGTCAGGTCACCAAAGTAGTGCTGGTGGGCTTGCTTGGCTGGCTTCCCTGCATGGCAGCTGCAGAGTGCTGACCGTGATTAATTGTGTTGCCTTTACAGTGCTATATTAATTGTTTTGCTTCACAGATGAAAAAAACCTTTCAAAACTGTTAGGTCTCTAACAAGACACAAGTTGCTGATTTAGTTTCTTTGTATCAGGAATCAAAATGTGTCAAGCAGTAACACTGCATAGATCATAGCTGATGCGATACTCTAAATTGATCAAAAATTCATATTTGTAGTTTAATATTGGTGTTATAACAGTGTTATAGCACTAAGAAGTGGTATTACTCTTATTTTCTCCTATGACTCAGGATACTGAGGATCATGAAGTATCTTCCAACCAAATAAGCTAACAGTGTTCTGAAGATTCTAAAATAAATGAATAATTAGGAAATATCAAGATTTATATTTAATTTAAGGTTTCATATTTTCTCTAAAAAGTATTTTTTATCTTTTAAGCTCTCATGGTCAATAGTTTTTGTAGGTTGTACAAAACCTGAAAGCTGAAGCCAAATTGGCTGAATGCCTCTTTTTTTTTTTTTCCTCTCTCTCTCTCTTTTGGCTGTAACTGAAAAAAAAAAAATCCATACTTTTAACATTTTTAAATAAAAATATAGTCTGGGATTCGAATAGGAGCCTACAGGATTTATTTGCTTTCCATCCCAAACGTTGAGTCCAATATGGTGCTCCTTAAAGCTAAATGCAGGGTGGTGTCTTTCACTGGTTTATGGCCAGAGTGTTTAGTACCACTCTGTTGTATCAAGTCCTACCTTGTTTATTCTTTTCAAAATCCATCCTAAAGCTTTAGTCTGTGATTTCACATCAGAGATTAGCAAGCCTAATAGCTGTTCCCTACCAAAAAAGACAACACGCTTTCTCCTTTTCCCATCCTCAGCTACAGGGTCCTCCCATCTTCCTCACCGCTCTTCATCTGATACACGGTGGGTGAGCCGATGATCAGAAATTATTCACTTGGGGGGTGGAGGGAGGGAATAGTGTTTCTTTACTGATATCTTAATTAGTTCATTGTGGGGAAAGAGAAGTGCCATTACTGACAGAAGGAAAATAGGCATGTATGGTGGGAAGGAGTTGTGGGGGGGAGGATAGAAATCTGTTCTGACAGCACAGAGCATGAAACTCACCTTTAACGTCTGGTCCACAGCTTGCTGGGTTAAATAGAAATGTTCCCATTTGGTGGGAATCCCATGGAATTTTGGATCACGTTCTTGTTGATTTTTATGGTGCCCTCATAGTTATTACTCATAATACTCAGAGCTGAATGCCCTACATAGGTGTGAAAATCCAGCAATACACAATATTATACTGCTTTTTCTACTTTTAGTTCAGCATGGTCCAGGAAAATTATCACTGAATCTGGTTCTTCTCTCATTTCTGCCTATAAAATCATAAATATCTCTTCTGAAGACAATCAAATTATGGTGCTGCAGAAGTGGGCTGAGGAAAGTGTCAGAGCAGTGGCTCTTGGTTGGATCATACCCCCTTGGATCTAGCTGAGGATGGGGTGACACAGTAATGAAGAGCTACTCAGCTCCTTTTTCCTTTCTGTTTGGAAGCTTCTAGACCAAACAAGTGGATTGTAGTCCCGGAAAGCTATTCTCTCCTCAAAGTCTCTATACAAAACAAAACAAAACAAAACAAAACAACATATTCAATGTGTATGTTGGCCTTCATATCCTCTGTGAAAGTTTATCTGTTCCTGAGAAGCAAACTGCATCCCGATCAGAGAAGCTAAAGGTTTCACTAGATTTCGTTGCATTGGTTTACTATGCTACTACCTTTGGCTGTGTGCCTTGCCTCTCTGCTCATGCTGAATACACTAGAACAGATGCATGCCCCTCATCAGCCTTTCTTCATAGGCTTGTTTTTTACCAGAAATCCACTGCCTTTCACTACTTAAATTAACATGTTGAGCTGTGATCTTGAGTGAGTCAGGTAACAAAGCATGTTTCCTTCTACCTCTCCTGCTATGGCCAGTAAATTCTGGTAGAACAGATAAGAAGTGAATATCATGTTTTATCATAGAGCCATTAAATCCATTGGTAAACATCTGTCAGAGCCACTAAGAAAAAGAACAAGAAGCTATACTCTCAGCACAGTTTGGAGGAAAGAGGGAATTCTGAGGCCAAATCTTAGCCCTAGAATGCTGAAAAAAAGAAGCTATTACAGATATTTTCTGCCATCTTATTCCTCTCAAAGTTCACCAAAACTACATTTTTTTCATATAAAAAGACAACATATTGGAAGAAATCAGTCCATTATCAATTTATCTACATAAGGTCATGAACTTTAACTTTTAGGTCAAAGAAAGGTACCAAAAATTTGTTCCCACAAAAGACACCATGAGATCGACAGGCACACTGACAAAGGATTTATTTTTGCTTCAGTCCCATCTAACTGTATGTGATTATATCTATTTCCATGCATCATGTAAAAACAAGCAGAAGGAAAGTTTTATAGTATGGCAATCATAATCTAATGCAGTATCTTTTGTCATGCACAATTCACATTCTTTGTGCAGTATGACTAATATATGTGAAGAGTTGGAATGTTTTAACACATCCCTTTAGAAAATGGGATAAAAAATCAAAGCTATGCAGTCAGATAAAAGTGAGAAATAGAACACACCAAATTTTCCAATACGTTGGCTTTGCTCTGAACTATCGATGCCATCTGGTTTAAAGGCCAAATAATTCAGGAGAGGTAGAAGTATCTAAGAGTGATCTAAGAGTAAGAGTGATCTCCTGGTGGAAGAGAAGTTCTTAATATATTTGGCGTCTCTACTGCTGACAGGGGAAATAGAGTGAAGATGAAAAACAGGGTGTATGGCTGAAACAGCAGCACTTTGATCTTAGGCTGTGCTTTTAAACAGCTCTGCATCCTTCAGAGCCTGGCATACGTTAAATCAGCTCTTATGTTTCTCCATCTGAGTGTAGGGAGAATTGCTGCTACACAGGAGAACAGGGTTGAAAAGGCTCAATGGTGAGTTTCAAAACTTACCTACATAGCACCTTCAATCCAGTCATGGTCATAACCAAATATCTGGCCCCATACATCTTTATTGGTCTTAATGAGCAATAGTTTCAATGATGACAGAGCTGCAAGTATATGTTGAAGCCTCCCCAACCCCTGTATATCCAAGATTAATCAGAGAATTATACTAAAAATTTCTGGTGACTAAATTAGTCTACTTTAATTTTTATGGATAACACTTTGTGGGATTTATAAAACAACTACGGATTTTTTTTTTCCTAACAAGATTTTTATGGCAGTTATATAAAATAGACACTGGAATGGGGTTCATCCCACCTGAAAATCAGAAACTTTGTTAAAAATCTTTGTCATTTTGTCTTCATAGCAACTTGCAGTGGCAGCATAACCCAGTCATGGAAACATGTAAGAAGGGGGTAACAATCAATAATGAAGACACTGTAGGACAAATTTCCATACATGTTTTTTTTCTTTCTAAGGCTTGAAGGCATTACAGGCTGTTACAAAGTTTTCTCCTGAGATCCTCACCAGCTAAAAAACGTTAGAGCTGCCTTGATCCTTCAGTTTAATTTTCCAAATCCTTGAGTGGATGTGCCAGCTACTCTGCCTCACCTAGATCATGTGGGGTGTGCGGGCGACTATAACCAAAACAGTTCTGTAATTCTGTAGCCAAATTTATTTCAGCTTAGAGAAGCCAAGCTACATTCTCCAGCTGAACTCACTCCTGAACTCTTGTATTGCTGCTAAGTTTTAGCATGGCCAAGCACATTTCTCTTTTGCTTTTCCATATTTGACTGTATTCAAAGTGTTGCAAGAGGAGAGCACAGAAGCAGTTATTCCACCTCTCTGCCTGCTGGCAGATCCGTCCCTGTGTAGCTCCCAGGCTGACCCACTTCCCTCCCTGCCTCCTGTGCTCAGGAGGAAGGTAGAAAGCCTGTGTCTGTAAACAATTGGTAAAGAACTGGCACAGATTTTCCTCTTTGGAATATTCTTCATACTTTCTATGTATTTCCATTCTTATTTCTTTTCTTGTCAAAGAGATGGCCTGCATAAAGTGTGAAGCAATAGTACCTCCTGTTAGGAAGGGCTGGAGTTTAATTCAAATGCCTGTTCTCATTTTGGTTTTTGTGTCTATTTTAGGAGAGCTAAGTTGCAATCATGAAAGGAACCTAATCCACATGTGCCTATCTTCCCAACTCACATTCAATTATTTAATTTCACTGGTACCTCAATGCCTAATTGCTATTCAATACTATTGAAAAACCCCAGTTGTACAACTACAAGTATTCTGTATACAGATATTATTTTAGATTTTCGTAGCTACAGAAGTTTGGTTTCAAAATAAGACACTTTTTAAGATATCGTACCTTCTCCCTGTTTGCTTACATATTAGTCGGGTCAGCAGTTTTGAAATAACTACAGCCTTGTTCATTAATGTGTTTGTTGTCATTTTGGCTACACTAAACTTGGCATCGAATTACTCATCCACATACTGAAAAGCTTGCTCTGGTGGTAGGAGGATAATCGAATTGTCAGCAAAGATCAGTAAATTAATGTGAACATTTCCTGATTGAATTCTCTAGTTCTTCAAATCCTGTTCATAAAACAAGGAGAAAGACTTAATGGAAAATGTGCTAGAAGCCTGATTAGAATTTAAATATATGAAAAGTGCTCATCATTGTAGCAGACTTAGAAAAGTAGTTGCAAAAATGAATCCCTAAATGTTTTTACATATTCCTGTACCTACTAACATGTTACCAGAGACCCAGTCATTCTCCAGAAAAAGTCTTCTGTCTCACTGACATGATTTTTGTCTGCTTCTTCTTGCCTTTCTTTGCCTTTCCTTGTTTTCTTATTTTATCTTTTTTATTTTAATCTTTTTCTGTATACTTAGAGACATTAGTAATATAACTTTTCAGTGCTTGTGTTTTGGTATGATGTCTCCAGATGAGATTTTCTTTTTCCATTGTTATATATATTTGCAGGAGTAATGAAAATAGAGACAGTCATTATTTTTGTGAAAATATTGAGGTTAGAGAATGTACACAAAAAAAATATTTCCTGATATTTCTGATGGGCCAAAAAGTTTCTTGGCTGAAAAATTTGCTTCCCTTAATATGCCCACTTACCCCACAGTCTTTAAGTATGCTGTATGCACTGGTTTTAAAATATGCCTAAGACCAAAGACTAGCTCTGCAGTTAAGTCAAAGATATAGCTCTAATACAAGGTAACTGATTCTTCACAAGACAAATGGCTCAGACAGGAATACTGAAAATATTATCATCCATCCATCTTTTCCCTGTCTTCCTTTGACCTCTATTGAAAAATGGCCTCCCTTCAAAGTATGCATTCCCTTACCATGAAGTTGCACCTGGAACTGAATATGGACTGGAAGGGACAATAAGTATGAACAAGACAGTTATTCATGACCCTCTTGAAAATAAATGTTTCTTACAAGTTACACAGATGTAGTTACACAGATGCCTATCTACCCTCTAGTCAAATGGGTACTGATGGCATAAAAGTATAAAAAAAAAAGTCTAAAATATCTCTACTCATGGAAAGAAATGACAAGATTTCTTCAAAAGAAATAAATAAATTTGATTGTGGAGATGTTTTTCATGACCATGGTTAATTATTGTCTTTGTTGATTTTTTTTAAAGAGGAGCATGCATTTTTCTACAGTGTACTGTTTTTGGGGGCGGGGGGGGGGGGGGGGCGGGCAAGGCAGGGTGCAGTTGTTGTTAACTATTTACAGCAGAGGTAAAGCCGATACTGGTACTTCACTTCTTGAGTACCCAAGAATAGAGTCTGCAGGCTGCTGCAGGATCCCTGTAGGAGCTCAACCTCTGGGAACTGTTGCCTGCAAAGCAGAGTTTGGCTGGCTCTTGTCACTGAAGAAGCAGAAGGGAGTAGAGAGGCAACATTAGTATTTGCAACTAATCCTAATACGTAAGGGCTGATGAACCCGTAACGCTGTATGCACAAGGTCTCTGTAGATATCTTCCCAGCATATCACATACTTGACACATTTGCCATTTCTGGAGAAGTGTTGTGATAGGAAGGATGGGGTGGATTGGCAGACTGGCAAGGGGGTTTTACCAAGTATTTTTCTACCTGTTGAGGATATGTTATTCCTAATGATGGTTTACAATAGTCTTTACTTAAAAAGAAATTCTGTCAGCTGGATTTGGACTTTCAAGCTCTTATCTCTGTTTTTTACTACTCTATGGATGGTATTTCCCAAAAGCTACCACAATGGCATAGATGCGTAGAGATTTCTGTGTACCAAGAAATTGTGTGCCTTGGGTTCATTTGTGCTGAATGGGAACAAATAAAACTCAGTCCTGTGGCTGTAACTGTTGTGTTTTCTGCTTCTTTCATTCAGGAAGAAGTCTGAAGATCCTCTGAAAAAGAATATTCTACATGTGAGGGTGATTATGCAAGGAAGGAAGAAAGAAATGAGGGGCATTTGGAAGCGATATGGAAGTTAACGTCTTGTTAGAGCTCTGCCTCAAGCAGCATTGTCTACAGAAAAGCTGATGTTCAGCGGAATCTCAACAGCTAATGCTAAAAAGCATTATTCTTTAGAGCATCTGGAAGAATATAATAAATGTGCCATTTGGAAAGCAGGGAGATATATTGTAAATCTTGCCCAGGGTTCTCTGTCAAATAATGTTGTTTAGACTGAACTGTTGTGACCTTGAATTCGCATTCACACATTGGCTGCATAATGCCTTTCTCAGTTAGCAAGATGGTTAATGCCAAACTTGATCAATAAGATGATCAATTCTACTTCAGATAGATATTTGTTTTGTCAAACAGTATTCAGTGTGTAAAATTTGTTACAAAAATGGGGGGAAGAAGGTACTTGGTGATCATCAAATTTGCTACATACCAGAAGCTCAGGAAAAACTTTGAATTAGATGAAAGTGGAGCATTAAATGTGGTATACCACATATAGATCAAATAATATTGTTATTATCAGTACTTAAAGGGGGCTTATACAAAAGATGGTAGCAAACTTTTTAGCAGGGCCTGTTGTGACAGGACAAGGGGGAATGGCTTTAAACTAAAGGGGGGTAGATTTAGACTAGATAGAAGGAAGAAATTTTTTACGCTGAGGGTGGTGAAACACTGGCACAGGTTGCCCAGAGAGGTGGTGGGTGCCCCATCCCTGGAAACATTCAAGGTCAGGTTGGCCGGGGCTTTGAGCAACCTGATCCAGTTGAAGATGTCCCTGCCCGTGGCAGGAGGCTTGGACTAGATGACCTTTAGAGGTCCCTTCCAACCCAAACTATTCTATGATTCTATGATTCTATCTTTGAAAAGCAGCTATGATCTACATGAAACATACAACAGCATAAATGAAAAGAAAAAAATTAATAAAGGACTACCTGATTTTCCACAAGGTTATTCCAGTTTTAAATCAACATAATTCACAACAAAACCTGATATAACATTACAGGAATTTGCCCGTTAGAAACACAACAATAAAGTAAAGAGGGGAAAGTCTTCTTTTGAAAGTCTCTAGATTTTGTCATGTTTAGTTCTTTCGGATGTGTACTGACAATACCAAGTCAATACTTTTACCAAGTGTTTGCTGAAAAATGCCTGATGTTTCCAGTAAGCAAAATATTATTTTGTCTATTTAAAGTGAGTAGAATTTGAGCTCGCTTTTCAATCTGAAAAGGATGTGATAAATATTGCAAAGAGTACTTGTTCTTTTCTTTTATACTTTCCAGGGTTCACAAGGAATACACCATCTTATATCCATATGATACATGCAATTCATAGCTCCATAGACCATTGTGGGATGCTTTCTTGAAGATTCAGGTTAATAGCTTTTCTGGTTGACAAAGTAACTTTTTTTCTGTATGATAAAAGATGTGTGCGTAAACTAGAGACAAGAAGGTAAATAGGTAGTTTGCTTATTTTCTAATTTGGGAATGCATGCTAATTTTTAGGTTTGTAGAAATTAGGCAGAAAATATGTAACAGCGAAACCAGTTCTAGTTCCTCATTTGAGTAAATTAAAGAATAAATGTGAAAGTATTGTTTGTTCTTACCATACACACCTTTGAGTCAACAGCTGAGCTATGTTATACATTATTAAATATATTTAATCAAAGTAAAACTGAATCTTTGGCTGAATATTATTCAAATTCCAACACGTGAAGGGAAGGAGTTGCTGTGATTTTACAAAGAGGTTAAGACCGTTCACTCTGATTAACCACAAGGTTCAGCCTGACATTTCAAGCAGTTTCTAATCTGCTCCTGTTGTCAAATGAAGGGAAAAAATAGGTTTTTTGTTCAAACAACAATTATTTCAATAGACTTAAATGAATGAACATGATGAATGTTACATCATATATACATATACAAATATACACTTTACATAGTATACAGAATCCTGAAATTTTGCCTTATTGCAAAAAAAGAATAGTTTTCAACCTACACAGAAAGACTAATGTAAGTAATGTGGGTCATGGCAATACACTGGCTTAAAAATAACAAGTTTTAAAATATATCATTTTGTTTTATTTGCTGTCAAAAGAAACATGGTAATGTTATGACATTCAAGTGCTGTCTCCTAAGATGCCTGGGGTAAAATCTTGAACCCACTGAGATCAACAGGAATTTTGTCCTTAACTTCAGTGGCTTAAGTTTATATGCGTTTATGTGTCAGAACAGTGATTGGAAGCATGAAATCTCAGTCCCACTTGGGAGCCATCTCTGATAGTACAAACCTAAGAAATGACTCAACTAGATACAGAAAAAACCCTTTACCACAAGATATGTAAACTGCAAGACCCAGCAATCTAAACACTAATGATTTTGCTTAGATATTTCCAGTCCCTGTGTCATGTTCAAGTAGCAGAAATACAAGTAATTTATTTCTAAATAGATCCAGTGAGAATATTAGCTTCTTACGGCTGTGATTCCAGTAGATGTTGAATGTCTGCACTGATACTATGTTAATATTTTCTTTCCAGCATTCAAAATGTACTATAATAATGTGAACCAAAGTCTCAACTTTTCACAACAGTCTTTGTAAGAAACAACAGGCAGGTCCCTGAAGTCATAGCTTTAATTTACATAGGGATTGAAGGTTATGACTGGTACTTCTGTTATCTGAACAGTAGTACTGTCTCCTGAACTCTATGGAAATACATATTTAGTTAGGACTGTATAGATTTAAAAATTGAACACCTAGGTTATATTTTGCTGTGTTTCAAGATTAGTCCTCATGTTCCATGAATGGAAAATAGTGTTTAAAAACGGAAAAGAAAAAAAAAAATCAGCTCCATGTGAAACACATTTTTCTGCAGCAATAGACATACCATAAGTAATGAATTTATGTCCCATGCCTTGCACTATGAAGCAATTCTTGACAGAGATAAATCAGCCTGAGAAAACTGAAAAAAACATGAGTCAAAAGAAAGGGAAAAAAAGAATAGGTATTAAGACCAGATAAGTACAAAAATAACTAAGTTAACTGAATAAACATTATGAAAACAAAATATAGCCAAGGGAATAATAAGGAAGTAGCATAAATGCTTCAAAGCAAGTCATGAAAAACAATACTACGATTAGTCTCAGTTTTCTAGCCTAAAGGTATTTTTCTAAAATTCTTTTGTACATTATTCATATTCTTAGTATAAAGAGCCATGTTGGCTCTGTGACGATTGGTAGTAGGGTAGCAACAGAAAGAGCTGTTTTGCTTTCTGCTTTACATTCTTTCATTAAAGTGGGCTCGAATGGTAAAGTGGCAATGGAATTTGGCACTCAAGTGTCTACCTTCAGTCTCACAGCTAGAATTTGATTCCCAGCATTCACAGTATGTTTTGAAAATGATGAGTCAGACAGATGCTGGCAGGCTTCCAGATCTTGGTTACATGTGTGAAAGGACACTGCTTTTCTTTTAAAGAAAGGAAAGAAAGAAAAAAAAATCCCAGATGAGCAGTCATAGTTTTGTGTCCAGAGAGAAGAAGGATGAACTGAATTTGCATTAGAAACCCCTGCACACAATTAGGGAGTAGAGGAATGTACAGTAGTCATAAGAAAACATCTCTTGCATTTCCAATTCTCAACAGCAGGAGAGGAAACAAAGTTTATAAGGATAATTTTTGTTTTAAAAAAAATTTTGTAAGGTTGAAAAAAATACTCTAAAAAAATTTAAATATTAAATAATAAAAGAAATCTATATCTTGAAAGATATAAGCTCGCTTTTCACCTTTGATCAACTACTAATTAACATAACTATGTTGATATCAGAGACGTTTCCTCATTTAAACCTACATGAGCTAGAAATATGATGTGAATCTTGTCACAGGGAGAAACAAGTACTGGTACCACCAGCAGAACTATTTTGCCTAGTAAACAAATGATTGAGGTGTGGAACCTGGGTCCAATCTGGATTCCAAACCTCCCCCAAATTCAGGAAAGGTTGGATATGATATTTTTCATTTAAATCAAAGCCACTAATTTCCAATGAACTAGTGAGAGGGGTAAAGGGTTCAGATTAATTTTATGCCACGCACAAGGGTGACCTCTCCTGGCCGAGGACAAAACTGTTAAACATTCTCCCCTGAGTTTTCAAACTTTTTTTTTAGCTTGAATAAAATTATTCCCCTCTGAAAGGAAGTACCCCAAACTCTATTTCCTAACGCTGTGACTTTATTCATCAAAAAGAGGAAAAGTCCAAATATGGATGGTATTTAATCTGTCTGTTATATCAATCTGGAGTATGCCATGATTTATTGGTATTTATGGTACATTCTAAGTTATGCCAGCAACAGACTATCTGGCTCTATGATTGCCACTTTTAAGATTGAAAAAGTTCCGAGTGAAAATCTGCAAGCAAAAACGAGTGTTGAATTGTCAACTGTATTTGCAGACGCAACTGATGCAATTGCATACATAAATATAAATTCCCTATTGTATTTCCAAAGGAAGTGGTTTTGTCAGTAACTGTTGCTGAATGTGGCTGGCAGGAACTTCAGGACCATCCCCAAAGGGCATCATAGGCCAAATCGTGTTGGATGAGAGTCCAGGAGACTAAAACACAGAAAAGTGAAATCCTGATCAGCAGAAACATCAATGGGAGTTTTACATCAGGCTCAGCAACACCACAGGTCATCCCTAAGTCTTTAAACAATTTACTCATATTTTAAACTATTTCAAAAGTACAATATCACATAAGCTGGGAAATTATTTCATGTAAAACATTAAAGCAATAATATTTGTTATTTTTATAGTAATAATTTACTCAGATTTTCTCAGCAGAAGTGTTTTAAAAGTTTCTGCAAAGCACAAACATGGATAAACCTGTAAATGACCAGTTTCAAATCATTTTGAAAACTGACTATCTTCTTTTGCTATTGAGATGAGAATACAGATGTAAAGTCTTAGTTATGGTTGGTGGTTACCATAAGACAAACATAAAATGTATAACGAGCTCCTTAAATATTTTCAGTGCAATGGCTGAGGCTTCTTAAATATTGTAGCTGTTACAACAGATGAAGTTCCATCTGTGGTTGGTAGTAATGCAAGTTTAATTCAATATCATGTTAAAGTCATTCTCTGGTTGATACAGTTTGAATCTATCAGGCACTAAAAGAGGCCCTCTTCCAAAGCAAGGTTAGAAATTTTGTCCTGGGGATGATGAAACCTGTGAATACCATTGCTGAAAGACCTTTTAATAGATGATATTTTATGACATGAGTTCTCAAATTCAGAATTCCTGAGACACAGAAGCAGCACATGGCTAAATCGATTCTTTATTCTCAATTGCTTTTTGAAATATTCTTTGCAAAAGACACCTGTCGTTATGTCTGAAGAGCTAAACAAGCATCATTGTACTTCCTGGATAAATATCCTGATTATTTTTAGACTTTTTTTTTAATACCTCATTATTTTAAGCTTAAAATTTAACTTAATAGGATAATAAATCTATTGGAAATATCTATGCTGTGGTGTTAACTGAGGGCCTGAAATTGTGCTTGAGGAAAAACACTCTATCTTCCCCTAGGTTGAAGACTGATGTGAGAAGCCACCAAGGGATGAACATATCGGAATTTCCAACAGGTACAAAGGGGACAGGTTTGAGTTTAGATCCCATCCGGGAAAAGGTTTGAGCTTAACAGACTTAGACTATTCAATGCTGTGAACTCCAGCCCAGCTTGGACACAGATAACAGAGTTGTCTAACTGTAATTTTATTGGTTTAATTCATCTAGGATTTTCTTTTGTGGTTGAAAAGGAGCTTTGAATATATAGGGAAGATCTGGTCACTGGGAGCTGAAATGCTTTACTTTATTGAGGAAACATCTGGAAAACTTAGATACTTTCATATACGATGTTGGCAACATCAAAGCAGCACTCCAATCATATTCAGATATAATTGGGAAGTCATTGAAAATCTTTCCATTATAACTTCTAAAGTTCCCCAGCTGCTAAGAAAAACACTGCCACACCGCCACTGGCAGCCACACACAGACCTGTTCGAGGGCTCTGCCTCATACAATTCAAGTGGCTGGGAATCTCGCCACTACCGCAGGAAATGGGTAATTTCCAGGATACCTCTATTCAGGAGGAGACTCTTTGTTAAACACTTGGCTTTTTGATTGAAAATATGGAGCATGGTGGGATTAAAGAAAATCAATTCAGTCCCTGAAATGAACTCTTGCAAATTTGAAGCTCATTGCCTGGTTCTTACTGTTTCTCTAGGGGAAAGAGAGACGGGGGAGCGTCACCATTGTTGACAGCTTTTGGTTTAATTTTCTCACATGAATTAATTCATCACATCTGACACTGGGAAATAACTAATGGGTGAGATGAGTGTATATGTGTGGCTTTGAAAAGGAAATACTGGCCTTGAAATACTGAACTTCTTATATTCACCTGCAGAAATTCCAGGAACAGTTTGAGAAATGACTCCACACTCAAGGGCTACATTTTTGGTATGTGCTACCAAAAATATTTATTAGTGCTACTGCACAGTCTGTTGTCTGTTTTTGATGTGTAGGTGTAGATTTATTTCTTATGAGTGTGTCTACTTAGAGCTGAAATTTCAATTGTACATTCAGCCATAGGAAAAAGAAAGGAATGGATAAATTATATGGAGGAAATATGATACGAAAACTGAGACATCATAGAATTCACTAACCTTCTAGCAATCTTACTTTACCTCACATTTTACTATCCTACATCTGAATTTGTGTTACATTTTGTAATGCAAGCAAAAATTCACATTAATATTTTAGTTTAAAAAGACCAAGTGCACATAAAAAATTGGCCAGCAAGCAATAATATTTTCAAAGCTCAGTGTTTGTATCACAGCATGGACACCCTAACAATGACAATTTATCAATGTAGGAGAACTTCAACAAGAGTTTTACAAGTTGTTTTACAAGAAAAGGAGTCAGGCAATTCATATTTCAATTTCATCAATACAAAGGAAATCGGATGTTGGGGGTTGGGTAAAAGACAATGTCAGCAAATAGTTTATTTTCTAAATTTTGTTTCTGCAATTTATGTGTTTATTGGTCTCACCTTCTGCTACTCTAATGCAAAATTGCTTCGTTAATCACTCTATAGGGAGGAAAACTACAGTCTTCTCCTTTGAATCAGGCAGCATTGCCCTTCAGTCTGTTTAGGTGAGATATTAAGTCTTCTCTTTTCAAGGGACTGCCCTTTGAGCAATATATATCTAGTCTTTTTCCTCCCTCCCTCCCTTCCTCCTTCCTTTCTTCCTCCCTCCCTCCCTCCTTCCTTCTCTCTGGCTGGATTGTGCTAAAGCCAATGCCAAGAGCTTTTCCAGTCTGCCAAGGATCCAGACAGATTTTAATCTCATGGTGTGCCTCTGTTGTGTTCGTGGGACATAACATTAAAAATACACCCAAGAAAATAACATATTAAAACTTCTACTTCCTACTTGCAATGAGGTAGCTTTTTCCTGTTCTCGCACTAGTTCTTCCTTAGGAAATAGAGACAAAGATGCCTAATACCTCCAAACTTTTGCTGCAGTCCATCTGCTTGAGGAATGAGCTTTTGGTGAAGGCTGGCTTTGGAGTAGTATTTCTGCCATTAAAGATGTATTTTATATTATGCTTTTTAAAAAGCCGTCACTGTAACCTCCAGGATAGAAGATTTGCTAGAAGCTAGACAAGCGGGTTGCAATAATTGAAAATCAAGAAAACTCTAGGAAAGATTTTACCTCTTACGCAAGGGAAGAAATAGGGCACTTGATCTACACGTTTAATTTTCCTTTCCTCTACAATAAAACCCACACGTTATCTTAAAATATCCAATACAGCACTTACCTGTTTTACCTGTGAGACTCACTGCTGTGAGAAACTCTTGAATTTTTCTTATCTTCTGTGAGTATTCCATTTTTAAGTTGATAATTATCAGTACATGCATGCCTACAGCACAATTTAGTCCCATGAATTAGTCTTGATCCTATGGCCAGTGTAGAGCATATAGAAAATAGCAAAATAGAAAATATCAAAACTGAAGCAGTTCATAAGGGGAAGAAGAGAAGTCATCTCTCAGGACTTTGCCTCTTTAAAATAAGGATATTTAGGTAGTACCACATCAGCCAATGTTGGGACACATGAAACCTTAATACTGCAATTGGCTTTCACACATCAGCAGAGTCTGATATTCTGAGCACTTTTGTTCAAAGCATCACTAATATCATTTGTCCATATCATGCAAATCTGCCATCCTTTATTTCCTTTATTTCCCATGCTTCAGGCTTTTTTACTGAATTGCATAACCACAATGGTTCTATACAGTAAGTACTTACAGGCTTCTGTCAAGAGGTGTTGAAACAAACTTATCAAAAACTTTGCTTATCTAATGTCTTCCCAAAATTCAGAGCAAGGTAAGCCCCAGAACTATTTAAGAATCCTCCAGAGTGTTAGATCCCTGAAGATCTGAAGGTAACAACACTGGCACCACGTGGTTGAAGCACATCCCTTGAACCTTCCCTGGTTTTAAACAAATCAGCGCAACAGGAAAATGGCTCAGAGATCTGGTTCATCAGAATAACCTTCTAGTCTGACCTCCAAACCTGTCACATAACCTCAGGCACTTGGCTATTTATTTCCTTGTGTGAATGGAAGTTATTTCTCATTCACAGGTGTATGGGCATTTGTTCCCATCCTAGGAATGCTGTGCTAAAATCCGCTTTGACAAAGAAGCTGACCAGGTCTAACTTCAAAGCTAGGTCTGTCCTCAAAGCTAGAGCATACTAGGTCCTCTTTAGAGCATAGTTTGTTTTTTGTGGTGGGTCTTTTGAAAGAATTTTAGCTTTTCATAAAGTAAATCAAGTGTCTAGAAGCCAATAAATAGCTGTGATATCTCCTTAATCGCAAATGAGAGATAAAGTAATATACTCTCTCATATCCAAGATTCCATAATTGTAAATTTTGAAAAAATTCCCAGCACATACCACTGAACAGTTTTACTAATCTGTCAGGAGAGGATCTTACCAGACAATCCTTTAATTAGGACCAGGATTTCTGTTTCAGACAAGATGGGCACTGCTGAGCTTTTGAGTTCCTCCACTAGTATACTGTTACATCATAACCTGAGTATATCAGATGGGTCAATCAATACTAGAGAGCTAAAAGTGCCTACTCATAGTGGCTTCCAGAAAACTTCAAGCTCTGCCTGAACCTTTCAAATAAGTTATATGTTAGAATGAAGAGGACTGTGGGTTTAGGTCATCACCTGACATTCTGAGCAACAGATTTCAGGTCAGAAGCCAGGTCAGCATCCACTCCTCAGATCTGCACTCCTACAGATGGTTAGATCTCACATGTCATAAATCAGGTAAAAGATCAAATTCTAATACATCCAGGAAATGAAGAGGTATATTTAAAAGTCTTATGTCATCTTGTCCAGGATTTCCCTTACCAAAAGAAAGGTTTAACCTCTAACTTCAGATCTGGAAGCTACATCATCAATTTAACACCTCTAACTTTGGAGATCTCTTCATACAGCAAGGTTAGCCTAGCCACAGTCATTGACTTTTCAAGATATGTAGGTGGATACATAGTCATCCACCTTTCAAGATTATCTTCTAATGTCCTGTTAGAAGTAAACCTTCTTGTGTTATACTCTTCCTTTGATTCTTACGGAGTATTTTCATTTTGCTTGTCTTCCTGCCTATTGTTAACAAGGCCAGTCACACACACAACTCGCTGCAGAAGGGACATCTTGAATGCCATACTTCA
The DNA here is from genome assembly GCF_965638725.1 of Aptenodytes patagonicus. NCBI lineage: Eukaryota > Metazoa > Chordata > Aves > Sphenisciformes > Spheniscidae > Aptenodytes > Aptenodytes patagonicus. The sequence goes on along the minus strand of NC_134952.1, from coordinate 18,332,809 downwards.
AACACGGCAGTCTGTTAAATATAAAAGACCAATGACAATTGGTAACCACTTCCCAACGTTCAGATAGTGTTACTCTGTCATGAGAAGGGAGCCCCTCCCATCCTTCTGCCATCCCCAGTCCTTCTTTTTATCAGTACCAACCTGCTTCAACAACCACCGTCCTAGGGGAAGGGAAAAAACCTAAAGCCTTCGCCAGCCACAAACATATATGTAAATTTCTGACTTTTCAGGGCTGGAAACCCACCAGCTTTGGATGATTCCCAGCACCTGTGTATGATTTTCTTAGAAAATGGGACCAGCTGCCTTTTTAAGGGCCCCAAAACTCACATGTTCTGTAATACTGGAGTGGGGGAGAAACAAATTTCTTAAATTTTACTTAAGCAATCACTAGAGTGGAAGATAAATTAGAGCTTATGGACTCATGAACAGGAGGTTAAGCTGAAGGCAGAAACAGAGTAAGGGCAAAGTTGGGAGAGAGTAACAGGATCTGCTGTAAATCAGGAAAGAACAGTGAAAAAAAGAACAATAAGGCTGAAGGAAAATAAGTATTCTGGAGAAGATGTAAAACATAGGCTAGGAAGGAAAATGAGACTAACGGCATGAATAAGGGAAGATGCATGAGGTACAGTAGAAAAAGGGAGACTAGAATTAATATAAACACGAGCAGAGTATATATAAAAGTGGAAAGTCACTTCTGCACATAAACAAGGAAAATAAAACCTCAACTGTTGAATTAATGTGTTATATTTACTTGTTCTACAGTGAAAACTGGAAGAATTTGCTTGTAAAGAGGAACGAACTTTAGAAATTATTTCAAAAACAGGGTTTGGACATGGTAGACCAGAACAGCTGTTCAGAAGCCATTACAGTCCATTGTGCAATTTTTTCTTAGTTCAGTGCTTATTGGCTTAATAGAGTGCTCAGCAGGAATCCTTACGGTCCCCTCTATTAATCTTGCTGTCAGCCCTGAACAAATTCCACACTTAAAAAAAATATCCCCAGCTCCTCCTACACTTACAGCATGACAAGAATGCAGAGGGAGTCAGACCCACTCTTCCAAAAAGAGAAGGGGGTTGCACAGTGAAGATATTGTGCATTGCAGAGGTAACAGGGGAAAAGGAGGTGTGTTGCTGTGCCTGGCTTCCTCTCATTCCCTTTCACTTTATCTAAACACCTTATTTTATCTGACTCTGTGTTGCTTGTCACAGAACCAGTGTTTTCATCTCTTCTAAAGTGAAACAGATCTGTCGCTCATCACATCCCAAACCACAAGGGACACAGTTCTACTCTTCACTCATCCCTATCTGCCTTTTCCACTCAAAATGATCATATAAGTAGAGTTACTAGCCCAAAGATTGACAGAAATCTTCTTGATGTTTGTTTGTACAAAAGGCATCTTCAGAAGGATTACTGTGGGAGGGGATACAATTTTTCCCTCTGTGGTCAAAGCAGAGTATATTAGCTTGTTTTTTTAAACCCACACCGGTGCACTCACACAGCTTTTGGAATGGTGCTTCATAGGCAACATCCATCCACAAGGCAATGAGTAGTGATGCCTCAAATAGCCAGAGGAAAGTTTGCATTAAAATTGTGTGGGATTTTTTCTAAAGATACTTCGTTATCCAGTATATGCAAAATAGATCCTGAAACATCATTAATTTCATGTTCTCCTTCACTCCTGTGCATGACAAATTGTCAGACAGTTTTTCTTCCAAATTAGGTAAGCTTTGATTTATCTTTGAACCAGGCTTCAGGCTGGGGTAAATTTTTCCTAATTGAACCGTAGTCCCTAGAAAAATTGCAGAGAGGTGTTGACATAACCTTAACCACTGTGTTTCTGATGGTTTGTTTAGCATAGATGTTTGCTTTGGAATAACAAGTTTAGAGAAAAATCTGTGCATATCGCACTCCACAAAGCACATGAAGATCTGTGACTTCATGCAGTAGTTACTGCAAAATACTTAAACTTTCATCTGGAGCTGATTGGTCCTCTTTATGTCATACGTATCGAAGATTGCAATCTAGCTCATCCCGCTGTGCAACCAGAACTTCGGTATCACTGCAGAGCTTTGTCCTGGATCCTGCCCTGAAGTTCATCCTCTTTTGAGATTACTCTATGAAGAATGGTTACCATTACATTAATTTCTTCTCTCTCTTCCCTTTGAAAAGGCTTTTACTTACTAGAACCTTTCATGGTGCATCTGAGTTGTGCATCTGAAGATGAGGCTGAATTTTCCATGTGCAGTAAATAGAATGAATAAAGCAACAGACTACAGAATGCTATGTAAATTATTCACAGGAATAATGGTTACGTCTTGCATTAATCAGTATGGTTTTAATTACACTTGCCACAAATGGAACGCATTTTCTACTAAAGGATCAAGGAGCCAAATTTGAAGATAACAGACTTTTCACATGTTTTGTACCTTCTGTCATGACAGACCAAGCTATCATTCACTGCTTGATGTGTATTACTCTTTTAACAGTAATGTTAGTTTTCTTCAGGGCAATGTCATAACAAATAAATATAAAGCATAAATGTGATGTCTTTATATCCTTAGCATCTGAGGTGTGAGATTGCCTACATTAGCAACTGCCCTTGAGCTAAACAAGGTAACCTGAAAATTGAGATCTGTAGAAGATTTCAGTGTTGTTCTTGTGGTTAAGAATTTATAGATACACTGGTGCCAACTTTTACGATCTATGTAGCTTAGGTTTTTTTTGAATTTTGTTCAACTTCTAAAAGCCTGTTTTGACAGCACAGATTTGACTATGGGTAAAACAGCTTAAAGACAGGCAGAATGGAGCTTCCCATGTATTTGAAAAGAACCTATGAATTTGAAAGGCTCTCTGAAAGAATGATTTAAAAAACATTAAGGGACAGCCGTGGAGTTACTTGGAGTAAATCAGCACAGCTCTTTCAAATTCAAAGAAGCCACACTGATTTATACCAGATGAGGATCTGCCCATAATAAAATCAGTTTAAAATTTAAATATTTATACAACTGAGGTATTACAGAAAGCTTAAAAGTAAAAGATTTTTCTTAGTCTTTCCAGTCAAAGTCCCATGACTTTTTGTGGTTACTGGTATGTTTCCACCATGCTATATTTTTAACTGAGTTACTGGCTCTTAATTTTCTGCAGGCCATCACGTATCTGTATCTGCGTGTAATTCTGAGCTGAACAAATTAAGATGAATAAAAATAAAGTGTGGGTTTTTTTTTCTAAAAGAACCTTTAAAATTTTTCTAAAAGACCTTTAAAATTAGGTCAAGATAATTGCCCTTGAATTACAAATACAAGGTGATAAGTAGAAAGGCAAGGTTTGTTAACATCTAACATCTGAGCAGTGAAAAGAATTCTCCACAAAAAAATCTAAGGAAATTTCAGCACATTTATGTCCAACTGAAGGCTTTCCATAAATCTAATGTTGTCACCCTTTGAGTTCTCCCTCTGAATGGTGCTTGGGCCCCCAGTTCTGTACATTGCTCTTCCCAAACATGTTCTTGCATTTACTAGCAGCTCCCCTGAAGTCAATGGCTTATTCCGTGTTGGAGCCCTTGTGTGTAAACTGAAGGTATTTTAATACAAAGCTCTAGATTAAAGGTGTTTTGTTGAGGATTTCTAAGTACAGTCTCATGTCCTGGTCCACGTATACCTCAAGAAACATGTGATTCAGTAGTTTTAATGTTTTGTATAGTTCTTTGTGCTGATCCATAGACCAGATGTTCCAACACAAGTTATCTGGAAGCCAATACTCTGCTTGGGACCATTTTTTAAAATACAAAATAATGAGTCAAGTCATCCGCCTGGAATAATGAAAAGAATTCCCCCTCCTCCATGAGAACAGCTCAGCTTAGTTCACTGATCTAGCAGAAAAAAAATGTAAATCCTCTGAACTTTCACAGTGCCATCTGATTTTGGAAGTACTTAGTACATACTGACTGTTCAGCCAGTTGTCCAAGTTGTCCAAGTGTTCTTAAAAGTGTCTGGAGTTTCTTTACACAGATAAGTATGTTAGGACTGAGTTTCAGCTAAGAAAGTTAAAAGGTAGTTAAGCATTGCTGGAATGTCAGCCATTTAGTCTTTGCTTTTGCTTACGGGAAGCATACATAAGGAGTTCTCCATTGCAGACCCATTTCCAGGGCTCACTTTTTCATACAAATATGCCTGTACATAAGCTGCACATCTGGAGCTGTGATCTTTGATTTTTATATGAGCTGAATGAGTTGCCTAAATGATCATGCACTTTTCAATAGTCTTTTAGGTCAGTACGTAGGCTGCCCACCTTAGTCATAATATAACTGAACCCTTCTACATTTTAGTTAAAATTTTCCTTTGTAATTCAGACTATGATTGTTGCTATTTTGACTTTCCAGATGTTTTACTTGGCATAGGTTCATTTCAAAACTTTTTTCAATACAAATATCACTAATTTGAACCATCCAGGTCCACTAATTATAGATATTTCTGGAATCAGAACGACTTCCCCACAATAACATCAGTGTATTATATGCTTGTTTAGGTAGAAAAATATGTAGATGACAAATTAAGTGTTGATCCATAACTATAAAAATTAAAATAGCTGTATAAACTCCCTTCAAAAAAAAAAAAAAAAAAAAAAGAAAATGCTTGTGACCTCTTCAGAGGTTTTATTCAGAGTAAGATGCATTAGGAAATAATGTATGTCTATATGTTCATATTTTTACCGTGTATAATGTTCCTTGAATACTCTTAAATGGAGTAGAGTTCAAAATAGCTGTTACATATAGAATGAAAATGTTTGAAGTGCTGTGTACAGCAATATTTTTGGTGAAGGGCATCTTTTGATCATATCAAAAGATAACAGACTGAAGTTTAACACCTCAAGTATACTAAGCAAAGATCTTTTAGGTACATGTATTTACATCTGAATATACTATTATGGCCCCTCACAATCTTTAATATATTTATTGTCACCAACAATCCTATCAAGAAGTAATATTACTTTATTAGTCTATTAAATTATTTACTATTAATAAAGAAAAAATAAACAATGTGCTAATGAAATTCATAGATTATACCAATCTGGGAGAAACTAATTTTAGATTACAGTCAAAATAATATATGATTTTTTATGATTCCTCTTGTTTTACTCACATAAGCACAGAAAAGCATATTCATTGATACATATATTCAAAAGTATGACTTATCCTATTATAGTATTATGTCATTTCATAACCACTATTCTATAAGGTTAACCTTTCCCCTGTTAGAGGAGCATGTCAAATTGCTGCAATAAGGATGAACGATAACTTCTAAGGTACCTTTATTGGCATTAGGAGCCCTTAAGTGTGGCATCTGCGGATGAGACAAGATAATATATTACCAAAGCTCAACATGCCTCAACTAAATGACACAGCAGCAGCTAGCTACTAGCATAACAGACTCCCACATGCAGCCGGACCATACACAATTAGGCAAACAACAAAAATTATGAATGAAATGGAGTCTTGGGATTTGTTCTGAAAGATACTGCAGCTGAACTTTGACATAAAGCATTTGGGAAAGAATTTCAATGATGCTCACCCTGAGAGGAAAAGGACTCACCAGCCAACCCTTCTGGGTTATAACCCAGGGGACTCAACCGCTCTATTTCATCTGACTCCAGCTGTCATGATCAGAGACCGGGCAACAGGTGTTCCTCGTTGGAAGGAAGGCTCAGGGCTCCCAGGAAAAGGGGGAAAAGGAGATTTTATAAAGCACGTGCATGGAGTCCAGCTAACAGCTGATGAAGAGAAGACATTGCAGATAGGAAGGACTCGCTAGCAAGTGAATAAAAGCCAGAAGGATGTTTTCAAAAGAATGAAGTTAAATCTGTATTTGGCTAGAAAATGATATCCTCATTTTTAAAGGAAGATATCTCACTAGGACTATTTTTGTGTTACTGAATATGAATAAGAGATTGACATGTTATGGGAAGTGAACCTGAGAGAAAAAAAGAAAGATTTCTATCTCAAATATTTATGTTTAATCCAGGGTTCTGTTGAGACTATACATAGAGGAAAAGGTCAAACCTTCCTCAAATTTACTTCAAAATATGAAAATATTTGCATCTTAAAATGCCTTTTCTAGAACATTTGCAGAACCATTACAGTTTAAGAGTTTTATTCAGCTATTTTTCTCTTTTTGAGCTGAACTTCTCCTTTTTTTTTTTCTTATCATCTATAGTACTTGTCAACATTTATGACTTTAAAATGTATAATAGCTTCAGGCAGAATTAATTCAGTCATGATACTTCTATGTTGAAGCAAATCACCAGTAAAATTAACACTCATTAAAACCAAAAATGTTTAAAATCTAATATCTCATTGCAAAACTGTCCATTTAGTGAAACCCAATTAAAATGCAATTAGCTTTATACGTGATATATATAATATCTAAGAAGGTCAATTGCTCTGCACTTCATAGCTCTAATTTGTTTTCAGATTAGCTAGTGTAAGAAAACTTAGAATGGCTTTTAAACTTTTCAATTTTAAGCATTGTTATTAAAAAGGAGAAGTTGAATAATTAATTGTGAATAATTCTGTGTTTATTTGTCTGTTCTTCATGATAGCCCTGACTGGTAGAAATTCTAGTAATAAACATCCCTATTTGAAGAAACTCCTTACTTTCAAAGATGCCTAAGTAGACATTTTAATCCATATAAACCGACATGTTCTGACTTTCAAAGATACTCAGTCAAAACTTAAATAGCTATCAATGGGAGGTTAGACACCTGTTTGACTGTATGAAGAATTACTTCTCTCTAGGTAGCTATTTCTCTTTACTGACCTGTGAAAGATCTGGACAGTTAGTTGAGATGGATGTCTAGGTTCCACATTTCTTAGATGATTTGATAAGATGAATCTCCACTAACTGTATATAGTAATTTAATTTGGAGAAAAAATTCTATGATATTATAAATCCTTTGTACTAACTACTGGTAGCAATAAGATCAATTTCAAACATTTGTTATATTGTTAAAAGATGAAAGAAATCTGTATCAAAACCCACTGAAACCAATTTGCTTCTCACATACATTATTTAACAAATTATGAACCAGCTTGAGGTGGAAACTAAATTCTCAGCTCTCTTTTTTATGAGTCTTCAGTGTAAACTATTTAACACCCTTATTCATCCTTACTGTTCATGCTACCAGGTTTTGTTTCTCCTTAATTACTGATGGGCTAAAAAGATCTCCCTTAATTTGAGATGCATATTTGAACTTGCTACTTCTGAAGTATGTAAGGAAAGAGATTTCAATTCTTCTGCCTTTTCTGTATCTGTTAAAAAGTCACCTTCTCCATCCATAAATAAGTCTATCATTTTTTGAATTTCTCTTGCTCCTATTATGATTAAACTACATTAGTTATTTAGCTATAAGTCAAGGGGGTTTTATCTTCAATATCTCATATACCTCATTCTTTTTGCATTTGCATGAACACATTTCCATTGCTCTTTTTTTTTTTTTTTTCCTTCCTATCAGCTACCTTCACTTCACTTTGGAGCCAGCAAAGTTTTAACCAAAAACGTCTTTGATTTTGAATTTGTTTTGGGTTTGGGTTGTTTTGGGGTTTTCTAAAATATTCTATTAATTTAACGTACAAAGAGATTTTTAAAATAAATTACAAATAGTTTTCTGTTCATACTAAATTTTCTTGTTTCTTATGTAGTGATTGCAGTTATGGTATTTTATTTACATCCATAAATTACATCAAAGAGATGGTTCCTAACAGGTAACTATGATTTTCATTTTTTTAATAAAGAGAAAATTGGTGGTTTTTATTTTCTGACTTCACTGCTCATTTGTATCAGGGAAACATCAGGGAAAAATTACCCTCTGGCCTTGTGTCTGGTAAATTATAATTACAGAGCAAGCCAGACATTGTCAAACTTGGAAGAATTTAAATACCTGTTGTTTTGAAATAGGGGGTTTTTTTCTCCAAAAATCTTGGACGAGCTATTTGGTAGTTTCAGAGATAGGTATCACTTTTTATGTGAATGTGTTTTGTTATGGAATGACTGTACCTGTGTGAAACCATTTTGGATGCTTGGGGTTTTAATGTTTACATACCCTTATAATAATCATGATAAAAGTATCTAAGGAAGTGGGGTTATGTGGGTGTATATATATACACATATATGTATATAAATTGTCTTTTAACCTAAGTCATATGCCTGAGCCCAGACTTGTCCCACATCCAACACATCTGGGTGCAAGCCCAGGCTCAGCCACGGGTCCTGGACATGCTCTGGAGCACAATGTGGGAGACAGCGTGGGCCCTTGCTGCTCTGGGCATGCGCTGGGCAGCACAAACATGCACGAGAAGGTAACACCAGTTGTTCAGTGTGTGTCCTCCTTCGCTCCTCACAGCAGTGTCAATCATCTGCCCACTCCCTGGCCTGCACTCCATCAAGCAGTACACAAGCAGCCTGTGCTTCTGGGTCCTGCAGCCTGCCTGAGCAGGATGCAAGGCAGTTTTTTGTCATTCACTTGTGGGTTTGGGGCTGTGTACCCTCTTCTTATTCCAGCTTCTTCAAAGATGCAACACATTTGTAGTCTATATATATTCCATGAAATAGAAAACATTGTAGAAAAGTAGGACTTGACTTGTTTCTCCTTAATGACTTTGAGTTTCTAATGGGATAGTTGGTTTGGTTGGTTTTTGTTGGTGGGTTTTTTTTTTTCTTCCCCTGGCTTCTTGTGCCTTATTTTTCATGGAAAAGGAAAAGCAAAAAGAAAGAGAAAGAGACCCTCATTTAAAAGCAAGTATATTGAAAGTAATTAATAACTTTGTGCTTAGTCTTCTACTGAGCAAAGTATTGCTTGTGAAAAAAAACAGCTTAACACCACGAGAAAATTAAGACAGCTATTTACCTCTAAAGTAAGTAAAAACCCCTAAATTATTATTACCTTCTCATCTGTGTAGATAACCATAAGTACTCTCATGGAAGGTTACCTACAATGAAGAACTCCAAAATTATTTCTCTAGTCTTTTGTTTATTTTGTCATTAATCTTCTTCAACTGTCTGGACAAATAGTAGCAGATATCAAACACATTTTTTGTAATCTTTAATTACTATCAAAGTAAGACCAGGGCATGACTGGTTTTTAAGAGAAACAACCCATTATAAATAAGTCTAGCTCTATTTGTGTGCTTGTGACTAGAGCCAAAGTTGACAGCTTGTGGCAGCGGTGGTATGTACATAACATTTAGAATCACAACTCCAGAGGAAAAGTGTTGGCTTAAACAGATCAGAAGTTCAATTTTTTATTTCAGTTGACTGATACCCTTGGAAAATAACTTCATGGTTGTTTTATATGATGATAAATTTGTAAGAGTCTTTGCTTGTAGGAATGTGGTAGATGAGAGGGATATGGACAGAAATAAAATCCAAGCAGAACAAAAAGTCCGCAGAGGACCTCTGTGACAGTTAAACCACCTTATTGATTGATGTAGCATTTAGTCTCTTCAGTTAGGAGATTTGTACTAGGACACTGTTTTTGCTGTTATCTTGTTACATAAACTTCTTAAAATAAGGAAAAAGAAAGTCTGACTCCTGAGTATGTAATTTTGGCAAGAGAAAGGAAATTGTTAAATCCATGTGCTTACAATATCTGGGTGAAAATCCTGGTGATTTTCATGAACAGTGAACCTCAGTTCTTCGGTAGTATTATGCCAAGAGTAAGGTGTTCCCTACAGTAGAAAAATATGAAAAGATCATATATGTTTTTCTCTTATTATTACTATGATCGTTGGTGATTATCATAAATTGATATTGAAATGGAGTTTAGATGGCATTGCAGAAGTTCAGAAAGAAAAAGCAGTTCAATCAATAAGCTGTATGACCTTTGGATTTGAGGTAAGTGGAAATAGAGAACTTGTTATGATATTTCCTCTGTAAATGTATATTTGATAGAAAATATGCATGGAATTAAAAAGGACATCAGCTAAAAATGTATTCATGTAGCTGATCAGTGCTCATGAAGTGTAATTAAAACTGATAGTATGACCTGACTGGATAGGGGAGGACAGGGTGCGTGCATGAAAATTTAATGGAATATTTAAGTAGGGATTTTTTAAGTACTGAAATTGTTGCTATTTTTAAATAATTTTTAATCTGTTCTGTAAAATTCTATACTGGCAGCAAACTCGTATGGATTTTTTTTAAAAGCCAGGTTGGTTATGAATAGGTAGCAAGAGTAGGATTTTAAGACTGTTTCTGTTTTCTATTACTTTTATTTAGTATTTCAGAACCACAGAACATTTGAGCAAAGGCCAACAGGCAGTTCAGTCCGAAGTGTGATTGCTGAGAGGATGGAGGGCAACTGAACCTTTAGACATCACCAATATTTTGGAGGGGTTGGAGGAAAGGATGAAAAGCATCCAGAGTATTTTCTTTTTCTTCATTTTGGGAGGATTTTGCAGAATCAAAGGCTGTCAAGAAGTGATGTGTGTCTGCCGTTGTGAAGGGCACCACTGTTGAGAAAGGGCAGCAACTCTGGCAATGTGCCAGAGCAAGACAGACATTTGGAAGAAGACAAGATTACTCAAATACAAAATATTGTCATGTCTTTGGATATAAATTTGGATTGTTCTAAGAACTCTGGTTTCTAATACTCTCTATCTCCATGCACAATGAACCTGGGAAACAAGTAGAAAGGAGATCCTGTTATTTGTACAACCCATGCCCAGAGCTCATGGCAGTTTCCAGGCCTAAATTCATGTGAAGACACAGAAAGCATAGTGGCCTAATGAAAAGAAGACAATTTATTTCCTGCATTTTTAGAACGTGTTTAAACATATAACAGGATTTTTAGGTATTGGGGTTTTTTTGTGCATGGGATAGGATAGCCAGATACTGGCACCATAAAGACATGAATAAATACACTGTGAATCTTCACTTCACTGTTTTGGAAACATAATTGACCTGGGAAATCAGGATGGTAGTTAAATGGCAGGGAAATACATACACTCTGAAATAGAATTTGAAATTCACTAATAATGTCTCTCCTAATCACACAGAGGCTAAAATTGCTAAGAATAAAAACAATAATTTGGTCAAAACAAAAATTAAATTTACCCTCAATCCTCTTTGTGTCAGGGAAGATCTTGACTCCCTGCTCGCCATGAGAATGACTGCAAGACAGGCAACGCCCTTTCAAAGTCCAGAGCCCCTTTGCCTTTATAGAGTATTTTGTGCAATACTAAAAACTTAAAAACCTTCTTTGCTTCCTTTTTGTGTTTTAGCGTTGAATTTCATCCATTCTGTCACAGCTGCTTCCTTACAGTTTCAGGGTTTTCAACCCTCATAATGACCTTTCTGGTTGACCCTGACCCATTCTTCATGTTTCCATGATGTGGTGACACGATGTTTCCATGAAGTGCAGTCCCTGAAGGGGTTAATGCTCCCCTGCCATTCAGCTGTTAGTTTCTCTTGAATTTCCCACTAGACTGTCACAAAGGATAACAGAGATGTAATAAAAAGGTCACGCAGGTGCTCCCAGGGAATATGTTATCAAGTCCTACCAGTGAAGGAATGTGAGCAGGCCTATTTGAATGAACAATGCGAAGACAATAAAAGGGAAGTCAAATTATAGACAGCAGGCAGGTTTGCACTAAAAGAGTAAACAGGATTTACTGTATTCAAAGAGCCTGAAAAATTACACTCATTAACCATGTATCAAGTAAATCGATAATACCATTATGTGTTACAATGTAAATTAGCTTTAACAGCTATTTCATACAACTCAGCAGGGACTCACGGCTAATTCAATTTCTACTGCATTGTATTCACACTAATATTTCTTCAAAATGGTATTATTTTCATTTTGCCCTTCATCTATTTCCTCACCTTATTCAATACTTCTGAGATAATAAAATATAGCCATTAGGAGGTGTAGTTTTAACATAAGGTTCATTGCAACTGCACCTTGTGTCAAAACACTGAAGACCAAAACCTTTGTCTTGCGTGTACTCCTACTGATGCCTTCATTAGCTGGTCAGCTTTCTATTCTGCAATAGATCAATGCCAGCTCCCAATGATTCCTTAGAACAGGTCATCCATGAGGATTGCTGCAGTAAGGATCCTTCTGTCTACCTCTCTCCCTGCTTTTGCTTTGTCAGAGGCTTCCTGGATGGCTATTATTCTCAAGTGCAGCAGCTGCATGCTTAATTGGGAGCCAGTAAATGAAAACAACTTGATGTTCACACCTTTACTGTGCTGCATGGTTTAATTTAATAAATAAGGGCAGGAAGGAGGGAGAGATACAAAAGGAAACTGTGAAAAAAGTATCCAATAAATATGGCTGATGTGGATAGCAAATGTGTGTACCATGGACAAAACAAAATAAAATGTAAGTAGCAAATTGTGGCAAGGAAATACAAGAATGACATTTAAGATTTTCAGCGTGCAAGGACTTGTGACAGAAGCCTCAGCCTTTGTGAGAGAGAAACCAGGGCAAATATTCAGTAGAGCATAACCAAAAAAGTCTGTCATAATAATATGCCAACAGTCTTCCACGGGGTCATTTCCCTTGGTAAAGAGATCATAATCAATTTAATTTATGATCTAATTTTACTTCTTTTACTCAATGAAGAATTTTTTTTAATAGAAAAGGAAAGACACACCGAGGGGTTTTTTGTGTTAAAAAAACAATACCCAGAGAGAAAATGAGGAAACTGGAGAGATTTAGGGAGGAAGGGAGGAGAATCATATATCATATTTGTTACATTACAACCATTGCTCTTCTAAGATTTTGTCCTATATCTGACCGTTTAATCCTCTAGACAGATATACAAGGTACTAAATCCTGAGATATATGAGATTACTAAATCTTACACAATAGTCATTGAGATTCACATCCACAGCCATTTCCAGCATTCTAGTATATGTTGCAAATGAATCACACAAGCCATATGTGCAGCCCAGATTTCAAACATTGCTTCATAATGTATTTAGCCTATGATAAGGGTAGTGAACCCTTCTGAGTTGCTTCTGTCTCTGAAATTTGAGGTTGTCTTCATTCCTTGTGTGCTTTTATCCAAAATGCACTTTTATACTACTCTAATCAAATAATTGAAAAAACAGATATTCCTTATTAGACCACAAGTGGAAGTATGAAAATAATCAAAGCGATCAATGTCCTTAATTGATCATTAGAGTTTATTTATTGAATTTTTTGTTTGTGTCAAATAACAACAACATTGAGGAAACTTCATATAAGACAGTCCAAAACCAGGATAATAACTGCTGGCAATTATCTGCTCGGTACTGTGCATTACAAAATAATCCTGTTTTTGTCTTTGATAAGACTAGCCAAAGAATTATTTGTCATACGACACAGTGCCCATAGATTTTCTTTGGATCTCAGTTGTCCTCTCAGGTTTTTATCTATACAGTGATTTTGGGGGATCCCAGCAAACACCTGGCTTCTAAACTTGCTTGTTGCAGATTCTTTGCACTTAATTGTGTGTTTAAAGTTTGACTGAATAATAAGAGTAGTTATTATAGGAACACATGTGTGGTCTTTTTATGTTTTTTTTTGTTGTGGTTCCTCCCCCCGAGGGAACGTCTAACTGGATGAGGAGGCACCCATGCTGAATGCTTGAACTGGGGATTGTTTTCAGCTGAAAACAAAGCTGCAGAAAATCAGAATGGGTCATTTGTACAATAGTGAGTGTTTCTAAATTGGTTGTTTTCTTAGTGGCTTATTTAGAGCTTGATTTAATGTTTGCCAGTCTTTTCCATGTAGGATATTGCTGTAAGGGACACAATATCAAAATCCGTGAGAAACTGTTCTACCCAGGCAAGGCCCACAGCTATAGTTTTTATTTTGTCTTCAGGTTTCTCTGAAGAACATTGCTAGTCATCAGAAGACTGAGTAGGTCAGCAAACATAATTAATTTCTTGATAACTTATGATACCAGTGCAAGTTACATGTCACTTCAATTTAAGTATTAATAAAATTAAATAAATTTTTTTAAAAGTAGAAGGAAAATGTGAGAAAGTCATTCTGAGTCTGAAGTCAGAAAGCATGAAACAAAAGTCTAGAAGCAGATGAACAGACAGAAAGAAGGAAGAAAAGAGCAAGATCAGAGCTGTCAATATGTATTGTGAATAAACCCTTTTGCCACCCTGCCCTTTTATATCCAAAGCTGCTGTTTGGGACCACATCCTCCCAAACGCGGAGGGCAGAGTGTTGTTTGACTAAGTCAAAACAACAGAAACCCACAAGATGGTAACACGCAAGCTATGCTTCTGTCTGCATCACTCTAGTTTCATGCATTCATTCATCTGCAGCTGCCTTCCCTCATCTTCAAGGCTACATCAAGGCTTCCTGCTGCCAGGCTGTGGCAAGACGTCTTGTCTCAGCCGTCCTGGAGGCAGAATGAAGGCACCCATGAGTGATTGAAGGTAACAGATAGATGGACTAAGTGCTCAGTAAATAATACGTGTGCCTATGAAAATTCTGGTGCCCTGGGCCAACTGTCAATTTGGCCCAACCCCAGCATTTAACAGTTGCTCAAAAATATTTGTATTCCATTATAGTTCATTTTCCCCACATATTTACTGTAAAGGATTGCCATTATGGGTTCCAGCTTTTGAACTGGACTGACCTATCTTGTCAAAATCAGAGCCATGTCAGCAGAAGCTGGAGACTCCTGTGAAAACTACGTGTAGAGCCTGCTGTACATGATATATTTCAATGCAACTTATTTTCTCTCCTTGTGTAGCCCACTGTCTGATGAGCACAGGGAGCTCTGTGAGGAATGTGTGTGGAGTGAACAGTAACAGAACACGAGGATGGCATGCTGAGTTATAACACTCTTTTTTTTCTGGTAGAATGTGCCTTGTCTTACCCCCACCAGATACACACACAGTGCTGTACGGATGAGTGTTTGAAAGGCACTTATTGTTGACCTATTTCTCCCTCTTATCGCTTGTTTTGGGGGAAAGTATTTAGCCAAAAATTGAGCTGTGCCATTCTCTTTTTTTTTTTAGATGTTATTTTTTGGAGAATAACTTCCAGTAAACAAAACACTGGAGGCTGGCTTGCCAGCTAACAAAAATAATCACATTAAAAAATATGACTAAGATTATAAGACTGCTATAGCTTCAGAAAATACAAGTAATGTTTAATTAACTATGTGTGAATTTCCAAACTTTTTTCCATAGCTCTGCACAGAATACATGAGTGTCACACTTCCATCTCTCAAGTCATCTTTGCTTCTGTCAAGCTCTGGGAATAGATTTTGTCATATCTAACCTCAAGAAACTCATTGTAAAGGCATGTCCTTCAGACAGCATTTGCCTCATCCTACTGTCCTGGTTTCGGCAGGGACAGAGTTAATTTCCTTCTTAGTAGCTGGTACAGTGCTGTGTTTTGGATTCAGGAGGAGAACAAAGTTGATAACACACCGATGTTTTAGTTGTTGCTAAGTAGTGCTTACACTAGTCAAGGACTTTTCAGCTTCCCATGCTTTACTGACTGGGAGGGCTGCAGGTGCATGGGGGGTTGGGAGGGGGGCACAGCCAGGACAGCTGACCCAAACTGGCCAAAGGGATATTCCATACCATGGGACGTCATGCTCAGCATATAAAGCTGGGGCAAGAAGAAGGAAGGGGGGGACGTTCATAGTGATGGCATTTGTCTTCCCAAGTAACCGTTACGCATGATGGAGCCCTGCTTTCCTGGGGATGGCTGAACACCTGCCTGCCGATGGGAAGGAGTGAATGAATTCCTTGTTTTGCTTTGCTTGCGTGCACAGCTTTTGCTTGACCTATTAAACTGTCTTCATCTCAACCCACGAGTTTTCTCACTTTTGCCCTTCCGATTCTTTCCCCCATCCCACTCGGGGGGAGTGAGCGAGCGGCTGCGTGGTGCTTAGTTGCCAGCTGAGGTTAAACCACAACACCTACCTATTCTCGGCACTGGTGAGGAGCATTGGTCTTGCTGTCAGCTACTCAGAGGGCTGCTCCCCCCTAGCCCGTGTATGTAGGGTCTTGATGCTCCCCGTCCATGCATGCTGGGCTCTCTCATTTGTATTTTCTGTTATTATGTTGGAAAAAAGCAGGTTGAATGAGGGAGGGTGGTGGTGTTTGAGGTACATACTGTCTGTAGGTGGTCAGAGGCTCCAACAGGGGTTTGCAGTGATCCTCACAGCCCTGTTTCCTATACGGTCATGCTTCTTGCTAATGGAGCAGCTGGGAGGTGACTTCTTAACCGGAATCTTCCTCCTGAAGCTGTGGGTAATGTTTTCATTTGCTTGCACTTGGGCAAGTACCTACAATGAAAATAAGTAACAATGGATTGTAAGTCAATATTTACTGGAAAACAGTGCAAGGAACAGAGGTTGATGTTCCTGTAATATTTCAAAGTGTTCTGATTGACATGAGGAGGCTGATAATAATCACAGATGAAATTTATCCTCAGCCATAGGTTTTTCATCCATAACAGATTCTGCTTGGGTCCATTTCACAGTAGTAGATGTCAATACAAGATGAAAGATTAGTAGACTTACATTACAGCTACACTGATAAAAGTTTCTTCTTCAAATTGTGGCCCTTTACTCCATAGGCAAGTGAAATAAGTGCCCCTACTTTCCAGGGAAAGCCGCTCTAAAGCCAGCAGGTTACTTCCACGTGGCATAGCTGTTGTTCCAGTTCTCCTCTGAGCTGTTCATGATGCCCTTGCAACCTTAAGATCTAGGGGGTTTTGTTGTTTGTGAGAGCATTCTTCAGGTAGCTTGAAGATTGGTGACATTACAGTGTCATGCTAAGGTTGCGTGGTATGTCCAGTAGTGCCACTAAAGGGAGTGTTGGGTATCTGCAGGCAGAAGGCCTGCTGAAATAGCATCTTAACGCTGGCAGGTTAGAAAGAGCCCAGCCAGGTGCAGCTTCATCCTTTCATCCATGCTGTCTTCAGGGAAGGGTCTCTGAAGCAAATTATCACCAGAACTATACCCAGGTTTCATCTCAGAGAGGAATGTGGGCAGAATGGAAAGCCAGAACATGAGAGTTGTCTGGAGTTATCTGACAGCCTAAAGTTGTCCCATGTCATCTGTGTGCTACCTGAGTGTTGAGACATGTTTTAGAATTAGTTCACACAGGCGCTAAGTATGACAGTGACCCTTACTGATCCTGCAAGAACAAACAAACAGAAGCCCTGGTGCCTTTCTTTCAGAAATAGCTATTTGGAGGTTGATTTAAAATAAAACTGGAGTTGCTTTTCATGGCTTGCTCTTGTATCTTTCTGTTAAACTAGCATAAGAAAGTTTTTATTATGGTGTTATCTTTAAACTGAAAAAGAAAATTCACCCACATCCAAAATTTAATTTGTTATAGCCATGCAAATGTCTGGTAATTTTTAGGTGCTACAGAGAATGAATACTTCACTTTGTCTGCCCAAGTATTCCCATTGGAAAAGGTCTATTTTATTTGGGTTGGATAATATTGGAGTAGTCAACTGCAGAATTAACCAAGGATCCCAGTAAGCTTGTCATCCCATGTTGAACCTTAGGCTTTTGTGGCTACACTGTTATCTATATCCATGCTAAGTAATGTAAAATTTGCTTGAATACATCCCTATCAGCTACAATTATAATTTAGCATGCATATGTTTACCCTTGCAGGCATATAAACGTATGCCTGCATACCTTTGTGTATGGAAATTAAAAAAAAAAAAAAAATGGAAAAAAGGTGCTGAAACAATTAGAAATAAATTTGAAAGACTTAATATTCATATTTCGTATGTCAGCTATCTTAAGTCACAGAAGAAACTAGGATAAAAAGAGAAAAATCACAGAAATGGGCATAAAAAAAAAGAAGAAAGTTAAAAGTTCAAATTTATAGCATTGGCAGTTTTTTCAGGGATAGTGTGCTAGTTCTACATCTTTCCCCCTGTTCACAACTCTTCCTGTCTAGTATTATCTGTAGGTTGTAGAATGGTACCAGCTCACTATAAACAGAGTGTGTATAACCAAGTGCTAATTTCATTAGATACTTTTGTCCAATTTTGTCCAATTTAAGCCACCATTTGTCATCAATATTCTCCTTTGTCATCCTCACATCTGTTTATAATATACTTTATAAGAAACTTTTAATTAAAGCTATAGAGCTCTACAACAAAGATATCTTGATCCATGGTTGGCCCTTCCAGGGCACTATAGAATTACAGGCAATAGTAAATATTAAAATACTGTTTTGTAAGATTTTTTCAACAGTTATTTATTGTGTATGACCAACTGTTCTGAAGCTGATTTATACTACTTTTTCAAAACAATCATGCTGTTGTCCTGCTTATCTTTCCATTTATTCCACTCATATTTTGCTTATAGATATTATAAATGTTAGCATCAGATATTAAATAAAACAGTATACGACAATTATTTAAACTAAAAATCTGTGTGTAGCATTCAACAAATAAATGATACAGCAGAGGATAACAAACCATAATTTGGCATTTCTTTTATGATTGTAAAATAAAAAACAGAAGCCAGAAACATAACCTGAAATATCTGGGCTATTTCATACCAGGTAGAACAGCTCACCTGGGTCTCATCGTAAAGATGTTGACATTTGGAGCAGGAGGGATAGGGAAGGCACTGAACACAGAGCGGCTGGTGCCACCTCCATCATCCTACTTTCACACATCCCAGAAGATACCATCCCTGCCAGACACCTCCTTCCTTGTCATGTCTCATGGATGTGCCACCTTGCAGACAAGCCTAATCCATGTCACTTATGGCTGGTTCAACGTCCAACTCTTTAGTTACAGCTGAGATCAAATGGGCAGCTGGAATGGATAGAAACAACTTTCGCTACATAAATGATCTGGATTTGAAGCAGATGAATGGCATGAAGATTTTTATACACAGGGTGACAGGCAACTAACAGCTTCCACTTCTGAGGTAAAATGTGGATAATTTTTTTTTTTAAGTGAATTATTATGTACATACGTAGCTCTCCTTACTGTTGTGAATAGTCAGTTGCTATGGGAATGTGACATGCAAGGTTTCATATCTTACCTCAGAAATGTCTCCACATATCCTGCTATTGCAGACCTTAGGCACCTGGAAGAAACTGAAAAGAAATTAAAGTAAATAATCAGAAGACTGTATGTGTTTAATGACATTCATTTCTATTTAAAATACATTTTGTAGATATTCCTTAGAGGGCTCTCAAGAGTATCTTGTCATATTGTGAGATTTTCTAAGCACTGATAGAGATTTCTAATGACTGATAAAGACTGGTATTACTTTCCAAGTGATTGGTGTGGTTTCCTTTCATCTTCGAGTTTCTATGAAGCAACCCCTAATTTAAAGTCTAATATCTTTCTTCTGTTCCCATGTACAGCAGATGGCACATGCGACTACATCCTACTTTCTAATTCCTATGTGACATTTATTATTCATCAGAAAGGAAGTTAAAAAAATATTATCTTTCCAGCTTCTGGTTTGGTTAATCATATAAATTAAAATATTGCTTAAAAGAAATTATATTTGAAGACATAAAAAATATTAAAAGCATAGCATAGGGGCCACCCAGTGGGGCAGCAGTGTATTGTTCTGCCAAAGTGTAGTCTGATAAAACAAAGCACAACTGTTGAAAACTCTTGCTTGCCACCATTTTCCACTACATATTTCTGTGTTCATTTGGCAATATTTCTCCATTAAATACTAAGGGAACTGGAGCAATGCTCAAGTACTGGTGACCATATATTCAAATATACCCAGGTTTTCTTCTATTTGTGATTACAGATTCATTTCATAAGGCTCTAGAGAAGTGCTTATTAATGCCTCTTTCCAAACTGCATGCAAGGATGTCACTTACTCTTGCAGGTAATTATTTTCACATGTATCTTTGGTTAAAGGGAAATATTCTTGTCTGACTAACTGTAAATCTGTATTTTTAAGTGGGTATGGCATATGTACCATAGTACAGCAGACATAAAAAGTGGAAGAGTCTTGGACAGCAAGGCAAAGCTGCCTGAGAAATAAAAAAGAATTGCATGCTGGTAGCTTATTTTTAATTTAGACTGAAGTAGTTCTAGTGTTGGGTTTTCAAAGACACTTGAATGTTTTAGAAACATAAATTCTTAGTATTCAAGAGGGCTTTTTTCCTAGTAAATGACATACAGTGGTGGGTTTTTTTAATTATACTGTAAAAATAACTAGATCTTGTACAGCTCACAGGGTATGAGTTCCAAGTTTACCCAAAACCAACTTCCCTGCAAAAGTTCTGACCTGAAGCTTGTCCACTTTCTAAACTGTTTCCTCTGCTAATGATTGAAAAAAAATTGGAAATCCAATTGCAGATTCTCTTTTGTTTTTCTTTAAAAAAGTAGAATTAATCTAGAATTTGGGGTTGGTTTAGTTTCCAAAAGTAGTAAGGCGCTTTGGGTATGCCTTTCTGCTATGTCTGCTCAGCCTGTTGAGTGTAAAGAGATCGGTTCCATGGTAACATGATTTTAAACTGTCACGTGCAGCTGTTCTTAAATACAAAAACAAGTCACTGTTTAAAATATCCCGTAAAATATCTGGCCTAAAGAAAAACAAAGAGTATTTCTTATCAATTCATACTATTGTTACTGAACTGTAGTCATAATAACTAAAAAGACTTCCGTGTGTCATCTGTTTATCCCCATTATAGAAGTCACATGTATCTTGCTGCATGCAAATAAGCATTTAAGGGAGAAAAGTGCATGTCTTTTAACAGATTCAACATTCTTGAATTCAGAGCATATATACCGGTTAATCTTGTAATTATTCTTCACTGTACACCATTTCCCTGTGCAATCATAGATCCAAATGTCTTAGTTACTGTTTTGATGTTGATAATTAAATGCCACTGGCTATATAGAGAGATGTGCTTAGTAGAGGTTATACTAATGTATGATTTTAATTTGAATTACCTTGTAGAGAGTCACCCTGATAATAGCAAAGGAAGAACAGAAGAGATGCTAAAAAAATGCCCTTCTTCCCTAGTCAACACCACCTACTTTTTTTTTTTTTTTTTTTTTTTAAAGCTCTGGAAGGATGCAGATCCTTTTGTTCTTATAGTTCCTGCTTATTTAGTAGCTTCAATGATGCTCCTTGGTGGTCAACTTTTAAAGTGATTCCAATGCAAATGAACCCGGGATATTCAGGTCTTGGAATCATACTCTTCTCCAAGAAGCTACTGTCCTTGTTATACCTTGTAAGAACTTCTGACAGAATATAATTCCTTGAAAATAATCAGAATAAGGGAGATAGTATAAATATGACCTCATATGAATCTGAATGGTTTTATATAAATATGTGGAATTCCAGGACAGCTTTTCCAAAGAGGTGTCCCTGTTCAAGTAACCTTGAAACCTTAAGAGTTACCTTAACAGTTCTTTTAAAAAGTAAGAAACAAAAATCAGGATGATCACATAGAGCTAAGTGGTACTGGTGTTACTCAGGTCTTCACTCGTCCTTTCTTCTCAGTCAATGGAAAGGTTCACTTATTTTATTTATGCTTGTGAGATTTTAAACTCTTGGTTCATGAAACTTGGATTAATTCTCATAAGGCTTGTAAAGTTGTGGGAGTTTTTTAATTTTAGAAATTTTTTAAAATTGGCTGCTATCTTTATCAGTAGAGGATAGCTTTTTATTCTCAAAGTAATGTTAACCAGTAAGTACCCAAAGTACCCAAACTTTAAGAAGAAGAACCCCGTTGCATACAGTCTTCTCAAAGTTTATGTGGTGATAGCACTTCCTACTAATACTTTTTTCTCAAAGGCAGTGTATGTTTTCAATTTGAAGCAATGGTTTTCTTTACCCGTGTCTCTTTACGGTTCTAAACTAGGTATTAAAATAATGGAAATTTATTTTCTTTAATATTAAAAAAGCTACTGACATATGGATTAATAGGATCATACTCTCTAAAGCTCCTGAAAGTTATTTGCCTTTGAGAGACAGAAATAAAACAGTAATTATTAGTCCAAGGATTCTGTAGGTTAATCTAATTAAGAATCCAGACTTGTTATGTCTTGGTTGGAGTCCTAGTACCAAAGGAATTTATAGCTCATTTCACTAGAAATTTGTTTTTGCCATCTGCCTACAGAAAGAAAAAAAAAATATTGCCACAGTACCTACAGCTTGCATCTCACTTCCACAATGCATCATTTTTTTTGCTATTACATGCAGATGGGCTGCTCAGTTCCTATGTAGTTAGTAATATTCTTCAGACCTGATCATAACTGGGGGGGGAACTGTAGTATATCCTGTAATTTTTAAATGTATTGTTTTGGTATATACAGAGTGACTTTCTCTTTCTCCCTCTCACAATTTCTTTTTTTCCCCATCTTTCTCTCTATCTCTCTCTGACACTGTACCTCAGATATCACTATCATTCACGATGGTAGAGAAGTCCTGATAGATATTAATGTGGTAGCAAAATCTTTCATGTCTTCATTTCCGGAATATTAAAACTCATGGATTTATTGATATGTATGCATATATTTTTCTTGCTAAATTTGATTGCTATATAATTGCAAGGTTATTTATGTGACTTCTGGTTAACTGCGGTTCTGGAAAACTACAGTACTTTCATAAAATTCTCATCTGTTTGGTGATAACTGCCCTCATATTTATTATTTTCAAATTTTATAGTTCTGAAAATATAAGATAAAAATGGAGTTACAGTCTATTTCTGTAAAACCTACCCTATGAATGCTCTTCAGAGAAGGCAAAACAACCCATAATTAATTTGCATCCATTTGTTTTAGATCATAATTTCATTAAAAAAATATTCAGTAAATCTGCTGGTGAATGAAGTGTTTCCCATGCATATATGTTTGTTTTTCCTCTCAGCTTTTCCCTACATTTTCTACTCATCAAACTTAATTCAACTGATAGCTAGGGGGGAGTCCAAATATTATCTTTTTTCCACTGTTGATAGGCTGAGATTAGAAATCCAAGACACAAATTCCTTCAGTCATTTCTGAGGCCTTAAAAAGCTTCAGTTAAACTGGGCTAAACAAAACACTGGCAAAATATCTGCATTTGATTATATGAAACCAGTCTTTGCATCTCTCTTTGGTATGATCACATTCTTTGCTTTCAGTCCTATCAAAAGGGAAGGAAAAGCCTTGTTTATCTCTTTCCAAAGTAACTATTACCACCAAGTAACAAATGAAGCTTTTAACTCTTGAAAGGTAGCCATAACCCAAATGCTTGGTATTCCATAGCTCCTGCAGAACACTTCTTTAGTTGATCAAAGCCTAGTCTAGCCAATGGGCCCATGTTTTCTGTTCGAGACCATGGTGTACAGCATTCTGCTTTCTACAAGTACAGGCATTCACTCATCGGTGGCAGAGACTTACCATGTGTTCACAATCCTTTTCCTTCTACCCTTTGTTTTTCCCATCTAAATTAAATAGTAAAGTCTTTGAGCCACAGGGTCCCTTAAGGACTCCCTTAGCCCCCATATTCATTGGCATGTAGGCACAACAACAAAAAAATCAAGGCAAAGTGGACATTATTATTCAAACATGTATGACTTCAATTTACAGCTAGTTGTTAAACTTCGCTTCCCAGCAAGTATTCACTTTAGGAAGCGGATGTCCAAAATTGGTTTTGGATTGGTTTTTTCCCTCTATATTTCTAGAAATACAGCTCTTTCCAGAGCTTAAATTAAATTGAAAAAGACTCTCCAAAGCACAATGTGCACAGAATGTACCTTTTAAGTCTGATCAGGGGGGAATCGTTCACAGCAAAGTCCTTCCTATGCTGGTGCAGCACTCTGCATCCGTGGATCCAGAACTGCACTTGTGCAGATTCAGCTCTGAAAACAAGGCTGACTTCCAAATCCATTGGGTTTTGTCCCCTTAATAAATAGTCTCAGAAAAGAAAATCTAATGAAATGAAATTAAATGATTTCACAGGAATTTGTTTTTTTATCCCAGTAATCATTTGGCCTTTCTGTTGAGGCTTTATTATTCTCAGACATAATTCTATGTGATTCCCATGCAGATGAAACACTAACACAGATGATAATTTAAAACTCTCCTTATTATTCCTCATAAGAACTTCAATAAATCATTACAGTATTATCATTATTCAGACTTGTTTTGACAAGGCTACAACCTTCACGTTTCAAAATGAGTTAGGTCTGAATTTATCTAAGCCCAGGGTACTTTATGTGTTCTGAAAATGTCATGAAATTTTCACTGCTATATATCTTCATAGTGTTAATTTACCACCAGAACCATATGTCCCTAATCTTAGATTACAGCTGTATAAAACACTCAAAATTGTGTTCATTAAAAGTACGCCTGTGGTTAGGTCAGCCTATCTATATTTGTTTTAGGTATGAGGTAGGGTTCATATTCTGTTGCTAGTCATTTGGTAGAGACTGTAGCACACATAGGAATGGCACAGATGAACTGAGAAGAAAAGCAAATGTGAGTATAAGACATTTTTTTGTGCATGAAAGGAAAGTTCATATTCTTATTCAAAGGAATGTGTATACATTAAACATTTGCTACACTCCCAAAATATCACTTAAATGTTGGCACAGAAATAAAATGCCAAAGGTGATGTTTCAAAGTTTGCATTTCTTTTCATAAATATTCAGGGTTATAGTTTTGGTTCTTTTTAACAAGTTGGAGAAAAATACTGTCAAGTACACTGAAGCAAAAAAGTATCCAAAAGAAAAACATCTGGCAAAAACAAGCATTTTGAACATGTCAGCTTATGGTTGACTGTCCTACTCTCCTACTCTCAAAATGGTGCATGAAGTAGAGAGATGCTCGCATATATGTTATTATATGTAAGAATGTTCTTTGAAGGGAATTCCAGTGTATTATATGTTGTAAGAAATGCCATGCAGTAAGGTTAATTTATTTTTGGTATTGTTCAAGCAAGTTAAATAGATACATAAAACTTACATGAGTTGTTGGCACGCAAGTTATTGCTTCCTGGGGATTGCAGCAAGTTACTGAAACCTTTTTGAAATGATGTCAGGATTTTTTGTAATTGAATATGCATATTTTACATGTTGGAGGCTGAAACATACTTTTTTTGGCAGGCTCTTTCAACAGATGCACATGCTGGGGCCCTATTCTAGGAGGTCTTACAGCATACGTAAGTCAATATTTGTGCATAATTTATAAAACTGAGCAGTGGAACATGGCTTTTCCATCAAATTTACACAATCATATTTCCCTCACTTTGTTTTTTGCTTAAGGAAAACAGGATGTAGAAGCCTGAAAGACGTCAAGAAGTAAAAAAAAAAACCACCAACAATTAAAATGTAGGATGAGGAACTAAACATTATTAGCTAATTCTAGTAGAAATTGACATTTTTTTTCTGAAGGAAAAGTACAAATGGAAAACAGAAACAAAGGAGAGTATTGAAAACTTGTAATTAGTCTTTCAATCCATATTCTCAAGTCTCTGAATGTTTCTCTTTAATTAGCCTGTCTCTCAGTTTCTTTCAGGATTTGATGAAAGAGATAAGCATAGGCAAGGTTGTACTGAACAGAAACCATTTTCAAAACATGTCTAAAGTGTTCATAATATTAGTTAAAGAGTTGTCTACATATCTTCTAGTTCTTTATATTGCCTTCATGCATTCCAACTATAAGAAAGGGAAGACACACAATAAACGTGCTTGTGAGAAAAATTAATTGCTGTGTCTCAAGCATGATGCTATAGTGACTGAAGGTCACTGAATTCAACCCACTAATTTCTGGTACTGCCATAGTGATTAGAAATCCATTGAAAAAACCACAAGTTTAATACATCATCAGCCATTTTCTATATGGAGCAAAGATTGCATAGCTATTAAGATAAACATTGTTTGACTTTTTTTGACTTGCTGCCAAATTATCAACAATGAAAATACACCATACAAACTAAATGAAGTCTTAAAAGGAAGTAAAGATCTCAAAAGATAGTGATGTTTTAATTTATCTCCTATATTTTTATAAGCAAAGAATAAGAGTCATGCTGCTGGGCAGAGAATCAATAAAAATTATAATGAATATCAGCTATATCCAGTATTTCAGCTATATCCAGTGAATGCTTGGTACAGAATAGCTTACATATCCCTGAGTACACTAGGGTAAAGGTTTTGGAGCTCTTATTGAGAAAATAAACCTGAACTGTGATTCCTGTGGATTAGAATATATTTTATTAATAACAAATTATACCAACGTAGTGAGTGCCTTATCAGAACCCTTCTGAAATATTTAAAAATCCAATAAACTTTTATGAGAATCCCTCATTTTAATATTTTTTAAAACATGTATTCTTCCATGTGGTCAAATTTAAAAGACAGGAATAAGACCAATGGTGTTCCTGGCACAGCTATGTGAATGTATGCACACATGGACTTTAAAATGTATTGGCTTCTCTCCTGCCTATGCTTCCCCCCCCCCACGCCCCCCCATCAAGTCTTCTGATTATAAGATAATGTCCTATCACTCATTTTATGTTGCCACTTTACCACGGCATCTGAGTATGTGTTGCATTAGCATACAACTTCAAGGTTTATGAGAAAAGTTTAACAAAGCCTCTATAGTGTACTGGTTTATTTTGACCAGTGATGACAGCACGTCATTGATTATTTATTATTTAGAAATGTAAGACTAGGAGACAAACTGAAAATCCATTTTGGTCATCCTAATCTGCCATCAGTTGCTGGCTTGAATTTACTTCCTATCCAGAAACAATGACAGAGTGATGACCAAACCTCAGAATTTCTCATTCCAGGAAAAAATATCCATTAGTCAATATATTAGCTAAAGCTTTTTGATGTACAAATCTGAGAATTGGGTTATTCCTTTATTTCTGGTATGGTAAAAATCCTGCAATAAGTTCCCTATCTATAATAACTTGTTACTTCTTCTTCCAGAATCAGGAAATACTAAAATATAAAAAAACCACCTAAAAGAAAATATAAAATCTGAAAAAAGTTTATCATGATTTTTAGACTTTCTGAAAATGTCTTGCTTTGGTTCTGTTTATATTACCACAAATTGTAATGAGTAAATAGCTTTGCTTTGCAATGAAAAGCTTTTTATTATCTCTGCTATTAAGTAAAACTCTAAATATCAAACCACATAGAAGTCACTAAAAACCATAAAACTGGATTGAACCTAAGATTCTTTCATGCAAACTTGAGTAGATATGCAGATCTTCTCAAATGCACAGTAAGTTAATTGCTTTACTGAAAACTGAGAGAAAATTCAGCAATTTCAACTTAGATTTGCTTTTAGTACAGAGATTTATTTATATGGGTCTAGTTTTTAGTGCAAGCCTTTGTTTTATACACTGCATAGGAAAAAAAAATGGTAACAAAGATTTATTACTCCACAGATAACAAACAAACAACTCTGACAGCTTCACAAGAAGTTCATGCTATTGCATGATAATGAAGAAGAGCTATCCTGGTGACAAGCATGGGCTGCCAATTTTAGTAAGAGTTTTCAGTCACAAAGCTTAGATTTGGACATGAACTTTCTAAAGAATATGAAATAATCAGGTATAAGCCTTTAAGTTTTGAATCCTCTTATTAAAAAAAAAAAAAAGCATTTCAACATGAGGAAGTAGAGGTTTTTTACAAAATACACTATGTATTGTGCTGTTGTGCACATTTTACCTATGAGTGAGTTGATGTGCATAATGACGCCAGATCACACTACAAAATCTGTGAGTGTCAGGAATATAAACTAGCTGTTGTCACTAATTATAGCTACCAGACCACATTCCCATTAGTCAAAAGACTTCATTTCAGGAAAGATGTCTGGAGATTGGTGCTAACAAAATGTTATTTTCCAGAAATCCTGTCTTGAAATAGCTAAAAGAATCACTGGGAAAATAGACCAAGACTTAACTACAGCTTTCACATTCCTGGCAACTTTTATTGGCATTCTACTGCAGACGCTGCTGTTAACATCTTGCTGTCATAAATTTCAAATAAAATGATAATGATGTCAAAGATACGGTGTTAGATCTGGCATCAAGAACATAGTTTACATATACAGTGATAAACTTCCTCATATAATAGAGAGACCTAGCTAAGAATTCAGCTTTATCAAGCGTATCATAATACAAACAACTAGAATAATGAGTCTAAGGACAATTTCTCAGTATGCAGATGTGATTAAATTGGGTGGAACATCAAGTAATGAGGAGTAATAAAGAAGGACTTGAATCACTGAAGAAATATGCCTGAGCTAATTTATAGTAAATAGGCTTTGACAAAGACAGATGTATCGTTAGGTGCTAAAAGGAAAGAAACCTCATCTGTATGAATGGAATGGTGCAGAAGTCTTCTCATTTCAGTCAGATAATCCACACCTCTGCCAATATCCTATACAGTGTACTTTATATATAAGCAGCACTTTATATATAAATATTGTTCCACAGCAAGTGTAACATGAAATGAAAAGAAAGACTGTGAAGTATCAAAAGGAAGTAAATGGAAAGGGAAGGAAAAAAAAAAAAAAAAACCAAACCAAAAACCCAGAGGAATAAGAACAGGAAAAACTGGAAGTACAAAGTATTTCAAGTTCTTTTGAAGCCTTCAAAGCTAGATTCAAACACAGATTGAAGAGAAGAATCCTCCTTTAGTAGGAAGATTCAGTAGATTAAATACTCAGTTCTTTTCTATGTCTAAATCCTTACTATTCTTTGTAAGATTACCAAGTTCTGATTTCTTTTTCAAGTGGAAAAATGTTGCTAAATGTTACCTTTGAAAATGAAGCAGCTTTCTTCTGCTTCTCTCTTTTTTTTCCTGCGCTTCCCTATATTGCAAACTTAAGTCTCAACAGAAATAGAGTTTGGAAATTTACTAAAGATAAGCATTGGCTTTACTAAAGATAAGCATTGGGACATGAGGAAAAATTTCTTTACTGAAAGAGTGGTTAAACATTGGAACAGGCTGCCCAGGGAAGTGGTGGAGTCCCCATCCCTGGAAGTATTTAAAAGACGTGTAGATGAGGTGCTTAGGGACATGGTTTAGTGGGCATGGTGGTGTTGGGTTGACGGTTGGACTTGATGATCTTAGAGGTCTTTTCCAACCTTAATGGTTCTATGATTCTATTTCAAACTTCAGCTGCTTACCTAAAACTTGAACAAAAGTAGCCTAGAAAACTCGTTGAAATAAGCAGCCTGTACATACACACATGTACCACATTATACTGGCATTCTGTTGAAGATGTCCATTTGGTGACTGCTAGCCTATATGTTTAGATTTCACCAGACCCTTTTTATTCATTAAGGGTCTCTACAAGGCCTTTCTGTCCCTTTTTAATTACCCAGATTGTTCCTAACAGCAGTCTTATTCCCCCTCTTAATTTACCACAGTCACCACCCCTGGCCTAAATCCAACCCCAATTTAACAATTTATTTTACCTTCAGAGTGAGCTATCTTAACCAGTTTCTCTCTCTCATCTCTTCAGCCTGATATCTGAGCAATAACCACAAATGAAACCCAGCATTAAATCTGTGCCAGTACCTCCTTCTCCTGTATAGTACACAGTGAGGCAGCCGGATGCAGAAAAGGAGAACTCTCATTTTGTCGCATCCAGTGATTTCATCAGGGTTCTGAAACATAAACTTAAAATCCAAAAATGAAATTAATTAACCAAAGGCTATCTGCACCCTTAATTTGGTCAACGTGAGTTATTCCCAACGTTATTGAAATATAACATAAAGCAGAAGAATGACATTTGTTTTCCAGTTCTACTATTAATTTCCTGATACTTGAATGCATCAGCTGCTTGTCACAACTATCAATATATCTGTGCACTAAGAAAGCAACCAAGCTGGATAAGTGTGGATAAAGCTGGATAAGCTTTAATTTTCTTGACTATTGCAGCTAGTCATTGGTGAAGTGGACTGTAAATGGGATGCTTTTGAGATTTTCTACCTGTATCCATTCCTGGAATGTCTGATGACATATTAAGATGAAATACAACAATAACAAGCAGAAAAGACATGGTTTTCATATCATCTATTGACCATAAAATGAGTGAAATGTTTAACATAATAAAATTTATGCTGTACTATTTCTTGTTCTTTCTTTGCTGAGAGAATTAAAATGACAGTTCTTCATGTTTTAGGCTTTCATTGTTAGAAAATGGCTGCTGTACATAAAGTAATAGAGAATACACAAACCTTGCCTGTCTCATTTTGTCTCCTTTCAAAATAACGTCATCCACAAGGAAACTAGTTTTTGTTTTGTCTCCAACTCTGAAGTATACTAGTTCCCTAGGGAAGGGGAAAAATCAGTATTTTTTTGTCAAGAATAGCAACACACTGAAATATGTTTTAGGCATGGTTATGATCATATATTAATTTGTATACAATGGTTGAAATTAAAGCTTACTCTGAATAAGGAGTTGGTTATGCAAAAGTATACAACCAGCAAATTTCCATAGTAGTGGGATACTCTGAAAACCGTAAAATATAATTTAATAAAGACAGGACAATACTTGTATTTCCAGGAGTAAAAATTCTTTTGAACTTAATATTATAAAATAACCAGATATCTAACCACTATCTTGATACTAATACAATATTTCTTCAGGATTTCTGGCATACTTCAGGAGGCCAAATGCACTTCCAGAAAAGCAGCATGAAGCAAATATGACCAATCATATTCTACTGTGATTATATATGTATTTTACATCAAGAAATATTATAATTATTGTGTTTCAGCAGGGATATTTTACTATCAGGGCATTCTTGAAGGGGAACCTCAATAGTAGAATTAATATAACCTTGAACAAATGTGTCTTGTGAGAGACATGACCAAAAAAAAAAAAAATTTCCACAACTAGGTTACGACCATGCTAATACTTGTACTGCTTTTGCCAAGTCATTGTTTCCCTTTGTTTCTTTACATACCCCCTCTGTATCTCTTGGCTCATCTGATGACACTTAGACTGTTGAGATTTTCTTTTTGCTGTTTTGCATATGTCTAGTCTATTTCTTTGATGTATAGACACATATTTCTAACAGTAATTATTATTAGAAGCAGTGCTGTTTAACCACATGTTGTGGTACTTTTCCATTTTTTCAGTCTTTTCTTATAAGCAAATGTATGAAGTCAGAGGGAGCAAAAGACTACAAGAATTTGAAAGCATATGATTGGTGTCATAGAGAGTGCCAATGAGTCACTCTATTGTGGGTAAATGCACTGACTGGTTTATGTTTGGTGTTCAAATAAATTAGTAATGAGAGTGGAAGCTGAAGAAAGCCATAAGATTTCTTCATTGAGTCCTTTTTTTTTTCCCCACAAATAAACAACTTTTCATCATTCTATAAGATCAAAGAAATTAGACCAAAAGAGTTCTATTATGAGCCATTGAATAACTGAAGTCAATAAAGAGACACTGATTTCTGTCAACAAAGGATGTACAACTGAGGAGTGTTCAATAGCTGCAGAAAAGAAAGGAAGTGATACAACTGGTCACATACTGGTTACTTAAGTGCCATTATCTGTACAGTGCTCTGACCATACCATATCCATGGTCATTGAAGATAATACTTCATAAATTATTTATTAACCTGAAGCTACTCCTAATGTTCAGTTAGAAAATTAAATGGATCCTTCCCCCCTCCATGTGTTCATTTTCTTTTTCTGTCTCTCAAGCATCAGTTTTAAACCACCTGACAGAAACATAGATGTGCCTTTGAGCACAAACAGCAGGACTTGCTGTGATCCTGCTCTGAACCTCATGGTTAAGCGCCTACTTAACCACCTGACTAAATGAACACATCACTGAGTGCTAGCTCTAAAGCTTCTCTGTATAACTAATGAAAGAATTATCAATGTCGGTACCACAGGCAGATTATCCTTTCCTTAAAATGACATGAGTATATTATATAGCACAGATGTTAAAAGTGTTTTTCCAAGTGAGATATCCCAGCTTGGTTTTTTTTAATTAGTATTAATAATTATCATCATCATTTCTATGCTAACTCTACCAAAAAAATATATTTTTCAAACACATTAAAACAAATTCTGTTTTCAGATGCATATCTCTCTGGACAGAATATACCTTTGAAGGAAATCCTTAAGCGATTCTGGTTTGCTGTGTAGACAGAAAAGAGCCCAGTCCAAAGCACCTATAAGGTTTTCTGTCCTCTAATTCCCACGTGTGGCTACTTCACAACACTGCAAAGGGTGTTTGAGCTCAGGTATGAGTGAGTGGAGAGATTAGTTCCTTTCTGAACATGCATCACATTTATTTTCCTCTTCAGACACTTGGTACAATAACTTTTTTTTTTTTTTGCATAATAAATATTGGTTTGTTTTGATAATAGCTGGAGGGTATCTGTCACTTTGTAGCATGATCTTGGGAATAAAAGAAGCATCTACTGTCTTATAAAATAGAAAATAAAACTCTGCTCAATTTATGAAGCTCCCCGAGGTGCTGGGGTTGAATATTCAAACAAATTCAGAAAGCACTGGATTAAAGAGTTTTAAATGTTCCTTCAAGAGGCACAGTGCTTGCTCCTAAATCCTGAGTTTGTTGGCTGTGGAAAAAATATTTCTCATGTTGCTCCCCTTAGACTCCAGGAAAATGAAAAAAAAAACCAAACCCCAAAACAAAAACAAAAAACCAAAGCACACAGAAACTCATTGTAGCATCCTAGTCTATGAAGATAAAAACACTTCTACAACTTGATGATGCCAAGATGAGTAATTAGTAAATGGAAGACCATAAAAGCTGCTAATAAGCGTACTTTCAGGATGATTAATATTGGTAATCAGAAGTGTGTTTTGCTGGGATCCTAGATAAGAATTGACATGTTTATTATTTTTGATTGACATGGATAAGCAAAATGCAATCACATTTATTACTGTCTTCTTTTCATTTACCTTTTTTTGCTGTTCGGAGATTTCCAGGAACATGGAAAACATTTTTTAATACTGGCAACACTAGGGAATTTCACAAAATAGAGGCTTATAGGATTTACTTTCTGATTCTTTTTTAATTGCCTGTTTGATGCTGAAGTACATTCACTTTGAAATCTCTAGTACAAAGATTTGCAATACTAATGGCCTCAAGCTATTTTGGGTCTTAGTCAGTCCTTACGGAGATAGAGTTTGGGGAAATTTTCTCCTCCCCACCCCACCTTTAGTGCTATAGTAAACCAGTAGTTTAACAAGGAATTTGACCAAAAGACTGACTCAATTAGGATCTTCATGTATGAAAATTCTTATATAAATAGTTTTGTAAGATATGAATATAAAAGACTTGCAGCTGAAACATCAATTATTAAACAGGAGGTAATTAAATGAGAGATTTGCTGAGGCTGGAGTACACTTGAAAGAAAAGTGAAACATCTAAATCTTCAATGGAATCATGACCTTTTCCATTATTTGCAACTTAATGTTTCCACATACTAACACATGCAGCTCTGTAAGTGGCACTTTATCTTACTATAGCTGAATGCTGCCTTTATAAGACTTGAGAAAACATGGCCGCTGGTTCCCCAAAGACCTGGAAAACCTGAAGCTATACAGTAGGTCAGAAGACGATTGATGCCAATATCCCATTTCTGAGCTAAGACCTTTCCTTTTGATGTCTATCTGTAGAGTTTTCACCAATCACAATATAGGGTGGTGCAATGCACTAAAATAGAGTTTTCCCATTGACTTAAATGAAACAGGGATTTTGCTTACAATTTCAGCATTTTCTTGTATCTAACCCTGATGTGTTCCAGCACATCTGGGGATGTCTTTTGTGAGGCATGATTTTATTCTGGACGCATTACTATCAGGATACACTGGAGGCTGATTTGAGAGCACCTGGCCCACTGAGGCCATTGGTGTGGAAAGTGCTGCCGCTCTGACGGCATTCTCCACAGTGGCACTGGGTCACTCTCACAGGAAATGCCAGAGAGACTCAAGAGACTCAAGCAGCCCAACATGCAACAGCCAAACCTAGCAAGAACTATTATTGAATATGGCTATGGTAAACAGAATAAGGTTATGGACAACTTGGTTGCCACTGCTATCACCAGCAAAGTATCTATACACCTTAATATCATGTCAATGTCAGTGGAGGGGAGAGGGCTCTCATTTGCTAAGGGACACAGATATGGAAATGTTGTGTATCTCATCA
This sequence comes from Aptenodytes patagonicus, assembly GCF_965638725.1. Classification (NCBI taxonomy): domain Eukaryota; kingdom Metazoa; phylum Chordata; class Aves; order Sphenisciformes; family Spheniscidae; genus Aptenodytes; species Aptenodytes patagonicus. The sequence goes on along the minus strand of NC_134952.1, from coordinate 18,298,669 downwards.
TCAGAACTGCATTCTCCTGTCTTCCCAGACTATCAAGACATACTGGCCAGAGCTCAGTGGAGGTGCCTCCTTCCAACCCAGACGTGGAAGACAACCTGTTCAGGAGAATGCATCCCTGGATCACTCTGGCTCTGTCACAATACCCTTCCTTGGGGTGTCTACGCCTACCTCTAAGAGCTCTCTGAAACCATCTCCTCCTTCTCTCTTCTCTTCCAGATTGACATAATGTGCTGCCACACTAAGGTGACTGGGAATACACTGGCATCACCACCAACTGCAGCCCATGCTAAGCTGTGTGTTACATCACAGGGTGTATGTAGTGTACACAGGTCAAGTCAGAGTGAGTGCCAGGATCAGGTCAGGCATGCCACAAAATTTGGTAAATGAGAAGTCTTGATAATGCTGTCTGTGATACACTATGCATGCCCAAATAGGGCACTGGAGACTAGAGTGCTTTCACTGGAGTAACCTCCAGAAGTGAGCAAGTCTATGAAGCTTTTGTTTCCCCATTTGAAAGACTACCTACACTAGACAGCCAGAGACACAATATAGAGCACATGAGTAACTACAAATTACTTATGAAAGTATAATTAAGCCATGTTGTTCTGAATAATTTGTGTCTGCTGCACTTACAGGCATTTTTCTGGACTTATTTCTTCTAAGAGTCTTTTGGGACAGGTAAAAACCCAGACAGATCGAACTGATGGAATGGGATTTTGGTCTAAGGATGAAGCTGAATGCTCCATGTACAGTATGTGTCTTTAAACAGCAGCAGGTGACCAATATTTTGAGCTGGATGCCATTTTTTTAAAATATTTCGTAAGTTAAATTGGAATGAATGAACTGTGGCAAATATTCTATGGTTACTATTTTTAATGATAATGGATCAAACACACAATCTGAATTGGATACTATATATAAAGAAAAATCTATTCCCCTATATGTTATTTATTGACCTATTGATTGAAATATTTATATTGTTTATATAATGTTGATTGTTCACTTTTCCTTTGTTCCAGGAACTCAAAATAAAGATCTGATATTTTCTGTATTTCTTTTGATTGTTTCCAGATATTTCAGCATATGCTTTTGCTATTTTGTGTAGGTTTTGTGTAGTGAAGTGAAGTATGAAGCTGATTTATCTGCAACAGACACACGGAGGGAGAAGTCTCATCAAGCACTTGGGAAAGAAAGTATACATTTCACAAATGAACTGTTAATTTCTTTCCCATTTCAGCACCCATGTACTCAGGGACATTGGAGCAGGTGTGATGAGAATGATGGATTTTCCAAATTGGTTGCCATTGAACTCCTGCAATTTTAAAAGGTCACAGAGTGAAGAAAATGAAAAACCTCTGTTGTGGCAGACACAGAGTTACCCTGGCATGGCAATCATGCCAACAAATAACTTTGTGCTCATATCAAACACAAAATCCTAAAACTATTTCTAAATTACTTTTTCATCATTATTATAAGGCTGTTATCGCTTTAACTCTTTAAGAGTTTGATTTATGGTTATTGTGTTTTCATTTATCTTGTGTTCAAAATTTGAACTTTGAATTTGAAATTTGAAATTTGAATTTCAAAATGTCTCAATGTATTCGTATACTTCTAATCTTTTATTTACACATATTTTGCATCCCTCAAGTATCCAAGTATCACAAGTATTCCCACACAGTCAATAAATTAGTTCCTTTTTTACCACTCTGTTCTGTATCACTTTTGTAACTATGACCTTAAGAAAGATAATTTTATTAAGATTTTGCTTTTTCAACTGTAGATACAAGTAAATGCTTGTTTCTCTTCAGTACTAGTCTTTATTTTCTTCTGATTGTCAATCATATTTCTGTGCACATATCTGAAGAGAACAATACTTTCAGCTAGTATCTTACATGAACATTTTCTACTCATTACCTTCTTTTGATTATGCAGTCCCAGAACCATGAAGGTAATTAGTGCCTAACTCCTGTTTAGGCCTAATTTGCCAATGAAAAAAATGGGAATACAGACCCCTGACTAAGAGTCAGGTACATAAATACTCTTGTGAATTTTGTTGCGTAGAACAGAAATATTCTCACTGTGTAAGCTGTCCAGTTCAGATGGGTTTCTAAGCACCTTCCACTAGGAGTCTGATTTCTTTTATAGCCAATAGTAAGTATATAGTAAGTGGTGGTTCAGAAGATCTGAGTTAGAGACCTGAAGTTACAAAGAATTAATTTTTCTGTTAGTGGCCACTCACGTCTTTGTTATTTTTAAACCATACTGAGTTGAAGCTGTTACAAGGCTCTTTGCTCCCCATATTCATACTGGCAGAACTGCTACAGAATCCCAGAGCCCCCACTTCTGAGGTAGCCAACAGTACTTGGCTGCATCCTTTTTCCTTCCCCTTACACACGGTAGAGCTTTCCTCCTCTTGATCATTAAAGCTTTTTTTTTTTTTTTTAACTCTTTGAATTAACCTCTATTGAATAAGGGTGTCCAGAACTTTACAAAGTATTAAATGAGGATTCACTAATATCTGACACATGGTTTTAGTTCTCATATTTACTAAAAACCTTCTTACAGATACACAATAGGATTGAATTTTCTACAGCTGAAACAACAAATATCTTGCTGTCATTCTGCAATCGGCTGATGTATCTCGATCTTTGAATAAAAAGCAAAAATCCAGTATTTATAATGAGTCTTTGACCAGTTCACTTCAGAGGAAGAGCCTGTTGTGGAAAAGTATTGCAATGATTTAGTGGAGGGGATGGTGACCTACCAATCTCAGTATTCTCCACACAGATTTTAAGACATGGTGTGGGCATGGTAACATATGAATGGAATAAATAATTAAAAAAATTAAACTAGCTGTTCTTATCACAAATACTCTTGTGTGATGCTAAATAAGACACAAATGCTAATTGCATTGTCCTACCATAAGCTATGCTTGCCAGTTTGGTTGCACTAAAACCTGTATGGAAGAAACATCCTTCAGTGACTGTCTTTATCTCAACCCATGAGTTTTCTCACTTTTACCCTTCCGATTCTCTCCACCATCCCACCGGGGGGGGGAGTGAGCAAGCAGCTGTGTGGGGCTTAGTTGTCGGCTGGGATTAAACCATGACATTATATTATCTGGAGGAGCACAATCTTGAATATAAGAAGAGTTACTGAAATGTATGAAAATCTCAATCATGTGTGATGAGGATAAATAAGTAGATAACAAAGGATTTTGTTAACACAACTGAAAAATATACACTTTTTCATTCATGACACTAAGAAATTCTTAAAATCCTCTAAGTACAGTGTAACTCTAAAATTAAGCGTTAATAACACACTAAACTTTTAAAGAGAGGGAGTCAAGGACAGTCAGATTCAAGTTATAATAAGGCAAACATAACCTTTTAGTAAGACAAATTTGAATCATTCCCAAATCTGATTAAAAACTGAATTATACTCAGTACTGTCACAGGTGAGATGAAGTAAACCCATAGTGGATTTGGATAGCGGGGTTTATTTAAAAACCTGGGAGATTCACTTATACCCCCCTCGGTTATCTCATATACTCGCTCATTGGGTCCCCCCGCCACACCAGTTTCACTACGTCTCCAGTCTCCAGCTGGGAGGTGGATGCTGACCCTGGGAAGTTGGGCAGAAAGTTGTACCAGTACCTACCATGCTGCTGCTTGCAGGTACCTGTCCTGGGCATCACCAGCCAAGGTCGCTGGATATCCCCCAGCATTTGTGTCCATGTAGCTCTCTGATCTCTGGGACGTTCCCCTAATTCCCAGATCTTTCCTCCAGCCACAATCTTCACCTTCTACTTCCTGGGTCATCTCCCCCCCCCTTTTTTTTTCTTTTTTTTTTCAAAAACCACTTCTTCCTTTCAGGAGTCCCTCTTCTGTGCACTGCCTTCTTTCCAGGACCCTACACCCCCAGCTTTCCCAATCTAGATAGTCTAGGTAAGGAAGCACAACACATGACTGGCCTTCTAATTGGTGGTTCTCTCTCAAGTCTTTTCTCAATTGGAAGATTCAGGATGTGACATTTTATTTAGTCCAGGTGTTATAAAAATTTATATCCAGCCCATACCAGCTGCAGCTAGTAAGTAGGAGGCTTCTGCCTGAGAGTTCAAAAGTTCAGTTTTGGATACTCACCCTTCCCAAACACATACACCTAATTATCTGCCCGGTAACATTCACAAGTTGAGCTATATTTTTATCTATGAGTATGCTCTTTGATTACTTTCCTGCTGAAGTTGAACAGCTAGTGCTTCGTTCCATAGCTGTATTATAAGACCTATCCAACTTGGAAGAAAGAGCTGGAAGGGACAATAATATTTTATATTGCAAGCATCTGCTATTCTATCATAACTGAATATATAGCACACCTAAGAGTTTGACTATTATAGAATAAATAAATCATATTAGACAATATAAAATATATAGTCACAGAACATTAGACTTGGAAAGAAGGCTCATTTGTTTACTTAGTTCACCCTCATGGAAAGGAGAATTAAATCATATATTCTCTTGTGCTTTATACAGACAGGCTTTTACATGTCTGTAATTATGAGATTTCCATTACTTTTCCTGAAAGATTTTTTCATAATCTAATATCTTGGAATATAACTCTGGCATTGATGAAATTTTTTTCATATAAATACAGTGAAACCTATTGATAGTTGATGTCACCCAGTAATCCACCTCTCCAAGCTTGGTTGGTTTTGGCTGGTAAAATTTATTATATTGAAAACATAAATGTCTATTTTTGAAGCAGATGCTCATTTTGCACTCAGGAACAGCATAGCCAATTAGAATTGCCCTTTACAGGCTAAAGATTACAGAAATCTGTGGAAAAAAATATACTGGTGATCTTTCATAGTGAAGAGACAAGAACCACAAGCGAATGTTTTGTGCATAATTCACTCCTCAGACAGACTGAAATCATATACGAAAGTTTGACACACTAATTCTATCCCATCTGCTTAGTACTGGTAACTTTAAACATTAAAGAGCTCATAAAATAATTAAACTCTAAAAATTAATCACTGTCAATATTTGCTTTCTTCTGATGAGCTACAGATAGTTTCCAGTAAACTTTTCTTCTCATCTCAAGATCTTGAGATTCATGAAAGTTTTCATTGTGTCAGTTATAGGTATCAATTCAGACATTTTAACATCTAAAAATTAGTCACCCAGCAGGAGACTCAGCACGCAAGCTAAATACTGCACGCTCAGAAGGTAATTGCCTTCACCCAGGAAAAAGAAAATAATTTGCATAGGAACTACTCTGAACTTGTCACCCAAATTAGGGCTTCTCCACCCCTTGGAAATTTGAAGCAGAGTTCACTTCCAGGAGTGCACACGTAGTAAAAGAGGAGATGACTTTTTGCACAATATCTACATGGTTAAAGAAAATAGGAGAGCTTGCTTCCAGACAGGTTTTTGTACTCCTAGAGATGTGGACCTGTAGTTTCTACTTCTCCAAAGGATGTCTTACTGATTAGGTTATTGAAAGTAGCCTGAACCAAGACTGAGAATCTTACAGCCAGTGAAAGCTGGACAACTGTGCAAAAAGAAAAAGCACAAAGGAGGCTGGCACTGCATCCTTCTCTTAAACACAGAGCTGTTGAAGTGAGTGCACAGTGCTGTTACTGCATGGTACTATTCAGTGGTATTTTAATGAAAAATGCATAATCAAACAAAGATGGAAGCCCAAAACTCTCTCAGAGTTAAATGAGACATTCTACCATAAAATCTATGCATTTTTCATTTCAACATTATTCTTTAAAAGCACTTCAGACACTTATTTCATGCCATTTACATATTTTTGACATATTGCCCAATTTGTAATGGAAAATAATTTGGAAATTATAAACTTGGCTAGAAAGGGGTTTTGGTACTTTTCTTTCTAACAGTATGTTGTGCGTTATACAGAGGATCCATCTTTTGACACATTATCTACAAATGTGTGCTGTCTTTTAATTCCTTCTCCGATGACTTCTGCCATCTGCCTGGAGTTGCAAATATCATTTGGGACAGAAAAATAAGAAAAAAGAGGGAAAAACACTGAAATCAAAGTATCAAGATCATAATATCAATATCAAATGCTATAAGAAATTTTTAAATAATTGATTACATTAGAAGAAATACAGGAAATAAATTTAAGGAAGAGTAATATTCAATACAAGAGAAAAGAAATACTGAATAGTATTTCTGAATAATAATAATAATAATAATAATTCAGTAATAATACTGAATAGTGGAAAGAATGAACAAGAAACCAAATATCTGTACATATAGTATAGGGGCATTAAAATGGAGAGTATATTATGGAAAGGGGGTATAACAACTTACTTATTATGTATTTAGGACACTTAATTACAAGAAAAGTAATATTGGAAGAGATTTACAAGCAAAAAAATTAGTTTCTGCTTGTTTTTTAAAAGATTTTAGTTCTTAAATCCAGGTAATTCTCTTTATCATAGAATCATAGAATCATAGAATCATAGACTCATAGAATCATAGAATTGTAGAATCATAGAATAGTTTGAGTTGGAAGGGTCCTCTAGAGGTCATCTAGTCTAACCCTCCTGCCGTGGGCAGGGACATCTCCAACTAGATCAGGTTGCTCAGAGCCCCGTCCAAACTGACCTTGAGTGTTTCCAGCGATGGGTCATCCACCACCTCTCTGGGCAACCTGTGCCAGTGTTTCATCACCCTCAGCATAAAAAATTTCTTTTAGATTTAGATCTAGTCTAAATCTACCCCCCTTAAGTTTAAAGCCATTCCCCCTTGTCCTGTCACAACAGGCCCTGCTAAAAAGTTTGCCGACATCTTTTTTAGAGAAATGTTACCAGATCAATTTGAAACCTTTTAAGAAGTCATCACAATAACAAAATAAAGTTGACAGCCTGCATCTTAAACCTTTCTGGAACTTCAAAATAGCTGGTATGTTTGTAAAACAAGAACATATTGGCAATGGGTTTTTTTAATCAAACATAGCTTTGCAATTTCTGTGCCATAGCACATCACAGCTGATTATATCATATTACAGTATGTGTTGATGTAACCATAGCAATCATTAAATTCATTCTTGGAATTTGTAGGACACATGGATTCTCCAGACTGTTCAAACATTTGTTCTAAAAGTGCAACATTTTCTTTTTAAAAATGATTTCTTTTTAAAGAAAATTCAGAGTTTTTATAAAACGTTCAGATGCTAAAGGAGTTGTTGTGCATATATAGTCCAGTATAATGTACTTATTTCATGCTTACATTTCTCATTTGCTGTTAATCAATCTGAATTAAGTACAAACTACTGTGCCCGCTACGCATGATTCCTGGCATTGATCAATTCACTATACACATACGTACTGCTTTAAAAATTGATCTGGAAGATATAAGCAGTAATTCCCTGGGGAGCCAAGAGTTAAGACCCCTCAGAAGTACAACAGCAAGTGATAAATTAGATTGTTTAATTATAAACACGAGTACAGGTTATTTGTAATCTCAATAAATCATCCAACAATATCTACACCGGGTAGAAGTTTAATTCACCCTTTCAAGGAAGAGCCCTGACCTGTAATTTGCCTTTATTGAGCAGATAATGGAAAGATCAGATGATAAGGCTGAAGAGGGAATATTCAGATGTTAAGAAAAGTCTTTTATTTTACTTTGCAATGAAAATTTGCAAATGCCAGCATTTAGGATGTGTTGAACTGTTATACTAGTCCATAGCAGTACAATTGTTGTAAGGAATATAAGGACAAGTATATAGGTACTTGTTAAGCAATGCTCAGAACCTTATAGGGTGGCAGGTAAGATAGCCACCAGACCTTTGGAAATGGAAATATGGGATGCTTTAGTTTGATGGGATGAGCAGAAAACAGCCACAAAAGTTTTGGAGTCATTTCTCGGTTCTTTTTGTGATCATGGCAAATATCTCAAGACCAAATATAACACTGCATCTAATGATAATTGTTTTTATAAGCTTCTGTATGATCCATGGTGGAAAAAAATTCTGATCATGTAGAGAATAATGCAAAACTATGTTTATTTATTCTGATCAAAGTTTACATGCAATTTATCACTTTCAAACATAGTATGAGGCAAGGAACACTTCAGAGTGGGAGGGTATACAAGTTCCTCTGATCTTTTTTGTTTGCCAACCAGACGGTGCATGAATCTCCGGGTAATTTTGATTAAAAACTCCTCTGGTCAAAATTTTCAAATTTGTTTTCTGAAGAAGGGCTACTGAAATAATAGCCTAATTTTGACTTCTCATAAATATTCAAAAAATTCCCAATACCTTTCTCTGCAGTTTTAATGCTACCGATTTTTTTAACTACATTTCAAACCAAAACAACTCTAGAAACTATGAATCTCTAATATATAATAATGGCTTAGAGTGTGTCACCCTCCAAAGAAACTGTCTGAAATTCACAAGAGTGGCATCCTTACGCTCAATATGTGACACAGCCTTCATGTTATAAATCTTTTAAGTGGTTAAAAAGTGGCTTGCAGACAGGGCAGAAAAATAAATAAATAAACCAGTGTTATTCTAGAGTTAGTGCATCTTACAAAGCTAAGTAAAGGAGTGGTCTGTATCCATCACATAATGACATTATAAATCTTTGTACCTTGCAAGGCAATGACATGAAAAATTAGACTGAACAAGCCAGAGATGCACTATTTGTAAGCCTCAAAGGAAAGGTTAATGTAAGTTAAATATTGACATGTCAGCCATAAGGATTATAGCAATTATAAATTTGCACTAATGCCAGCTGCTGTTTAATTATTATGTGACACTGACAGGTCAGCCTGGTAGATTGACAGCTGAAGGCATTTGCCTTATAGGAATTATTCAAGATCTTTGTAACAGGATCTGATCTCAGTTACACCAATTCTACGCACAAATCTCCTAGAGTCAGGGGAGATAATTCATATTCCCAGTGGCAAGAGCAGAATCTGCTACTATGTCACGTTGTACTCATTTTCCCTAGTGTCATGAAAGTGAATAATTAGTTATCATGTAAATATACAATAACACACTTCCTCTCGTCTTTCTTTTAAGTCACTCTTCTAAGAACTGCACTAGAACATACATAAATACTGTTAGCATCTGCCTGAGAAAAGGGGGAAAAAAAGTAAGAAATGTGAATTTCTACTCTAAATGGGAATGTTTTCATTAATCTCAGTAATAATCATAAATCTTGAGCTTTTGGGAAGTGCTCAGAAAGAAAAAATATGTAGACAATGAAGGAGAATTTCACTGTTTTCTAAGGAAAAAAAAACCAAGTAGTGATTAAAACAGAGGAGTATTTCTGGAGTACAGGGAAAACAGTACATTGAACTTCTCTGCTGAAATATATTGGGTCTGATTAAATTATTAATCTGGGAAAATTATTTCAATGACTGCCATTTTGCTGCACTTGCACTGTTCACTAAGCAATCTTGACATCTAAAAGCAAGCTGAAATTATGGCAGCAAATGCCTGCAGATGACCAACACAAAGCCTGTGAATCAATTAAATTCTAATTAAACTTTAACATAATGAATGAACAAGGTTTAACTTGTGGAGAGGTCTTATCTTAGTCCCTTCTCACACTGGTGCATTTCTAAAAGACTCTATAAAATAGAAATTCAGGACAGTCATACCTTTTCTCCCTTAAGTTATATGAAAAAAAAAAACCAAACCAAAAACTTACTGATTTCAATGGGCATGTCTTCTCGCTTTTGAAATTTCTAGATTGTACCTTTTCTATTTTCAGTATCTATGTAAAACAGGAGACCTGTCCCAAAGCCCCATACAGTTCCTGGTAAAACTGCAGTTTTCTATGACAGAATTCTGTGGGTTTGGGCAGTTATTCATCTGTTTACCTGTAGTAAGACATGTTTAATTCTGAATACAGCAAATATGCTGAAGTTCATGACGTAACTTCCTCTTAAATACTTTGCTTCAGCTGTCTCAGATTATTGAAGGAGCTGCTAGCTGGGCCTCAGCACTAGTAAGTGGAACTGCATTTTAGCTCTCAGCTATCATTAAAACATAAAATTCATTGCTTCCAATCCCTCAGTTAAAGTTTTATAGATAACTAAATGGTCTTATCTATCTTTTATAGATAACTAAATTTAGTTAGATAACTAAATAACTAGATAACTAAACTAACTAAATAAAACTAAAGTTTTATAGATAACTGAATAACTAATTTCTCCAGAAATACTCCTCTGTTTTAATCTTTTATAGATAACTAAACTAAATGTTTTTTAATTGAACTTTATAAATTTTATGGAAACTTATTGTTGGAGGCTTCTATATGCTTCTAGTTCTATGTTTCCCCTCTTCTAACACACAGTCTTATGAATTCACTAGTGGCATGGATTCAAGGTTTTAACCATCCATAGGATTCACTACAGCCCTTCTTGTATTCTTATCTTCAAGCTCAATTCAAATGAAAAAATAAATTTCTGGTAAGATGAAACACATAAGATCAGTGGCACATGACTAAACTGTAAAATATCTGACCTTAAGCAAGAATTGTTGGCAGCATTCTTTCATCTCTTCATTGAAAATAGGATGTTTCACTTGTTAAAAGAAAAAAAGTTAAAAGTAACTTCCAAGAAATTTCAAATGCAAAACTATTTCATGTTAACATTTTACAGTTACAAAATGAAAATAAATCAGAGGCAACCACTGCAGCACAAGGACCTCTGAACTTTAGATTTGGATCAAGCTTCTGGTATAGGGTACCAAGAATGTATTACACAGGTTTAGTGTTGTAAGAAAGAAAGTCTACATGAAGCTCATAAAAGAAGATCGTGGCTCCTTGCTCTGAACCAAAGCGGAGTGAGCGGTGACAGTGGATTCACTTAAAAAATGTACTCATGATCCAAACTAGAACAGCAATGTAGACACATCCTGTAGTGTCATTCCACTGCATTCTTCACAATAAATGAAGAGCTGAATTGAGACTTCTTTACGGCAATATACTGTGGTGGCACACCATACTGCAGCAACTCTAAAGCAGACCAAGGAGGTGGCTGAATCAGTGTCTTTTACCCAGATCTTTCTTGAGCATTAGAGAGGAAATACTGGAGATGTTCCTACACGGCAGTAGTTTAACAGAGATTATTTTAAGAGCTTTCATGTGATCAAAATGTAACCAGGCATTTGTATTATTATAAAAGTTTCGGTGTTAGTAATTAGCCTAATGTTTGCAAGTATGCTGATAGAATGAACTCAGAGTCCTCTCCAGTCAGATAAAAAATAGATTAATCAGATGGCTATGCGAGCTCTTTTTCTCCTGCACCCAAACTAACAGCAGCATCATTTGATTTAAAACAAATATATTTATAAGTGTACTTTCAATAAAATGGGGCAGGCTGTATTTTAATTAGAACGTTTTCTCAATTTGAATGCACAAATCCAATTTGTGCAGAAAACTAAAGACATTTTTCCAGTTTGAGGGCGGAGTTGTAAGGGAATTATCGCACATATTTCAAGGACAAAAACCTTTAAGAGATTGACCAATCTCAATTATGTTGTTAATTCCTGAGTGTGCTCATATGAAAAAAGTCATAACAAGATCCAAGGGGTTTGGCAACTGAGAGAGTTCTTCTGCACCTGGCATTGTACGTGCTCTGCATCACAAGCAGGCAGAAAAGTAGAACTCTGCATTTTTCTGGAGCACTTCACCCTGGTATAACAGTAGCAGTAAGTGCCATGATAAACTTTCTGGGGGAGGGAAGAAATTTCACTAATGTCCAATTTGGAAGACAATTGTAAACAAAACTGGTTACAGCAATTTTTTTTTTTTTTTTTTTTTATGCAAAGGTCATTAACCTCAAACAATCATAAGCACATCTTCATAGTTCTTCCAATCTTCACTTGGTTCCGCAATGGTTAAATCTTTTTTCATTTGTTGTTTAAAGAGTTTCATAATGTTTAAAAAGTAGACTTCTACTATTTGGTAGTTATAGGATTAATACCACTTTCCAAACCTACTTAAACAAATTCACATAGAGACAAAATAAGATTTTTGCTGTCTTTGTGGTTTTAATGCCAAGTATCCCTTTTTTTTAGAAGACCATGAAATTTTAGCTTTTAAAAAATATTAAAAATAATGGAATATATATACATTTCTAAAAAAACAAAATGGGATCGAAAATGACCAGACACATTCCTTGAGATTTTTTTTGCTGTAGAAAGAATGCTCTACAGAAAGCTGGAAAGTGCCAGTCTGAACCACACCTATCACATCTCTAATCTTGCATGCTGTCTGAAATGGTGTCCAACACCAGTTTGCAGGTGTTGCATTATGTACCATGCTGCCATTTTCCGAAACAGACCGAATCTTCTCCTCCTTCCCATTCAGACATCCCAACTCTGTGGGCTTTTTGAGGATGTGTCTCTGAATAAAGACTCCCAGGACTCTTTCCTGAGTTGATACAATGCACCTGTAATGTGCAAAGGAAATTCAAACAGTCCCCTCTACTGTGGATTAATTAGTATTTTTTAGTTCTGTTTGACATTATGCTACCAAGTTACTATTCACATAATCCTCTAATATTTTCTTGTAGCTTTCTCTGGATTTTTTTATTAATGAAATATTTTCTGATGATCAAGAAAAGTTGCATCATTAATATTCACTCTTAATATTTACAAATATTAACATTGGACTTTTCATGGAGACCTGAAACATTATACTGTCAATCTGATGTAACAAAACCATTTACCATCTCGTTTGTTTCCTCTTGCCTTCTGCGAGAGACTTCTGAGTAAAGGCTTTTTCCTATACACAATTATTACTTTGCTAAAATGTTCAAAGGACTCCAATGATATATGACTTATCAAACTTGCTAGATCTGTTATTCTGTAAAAGACATCCTACTTCAAAAAGCAAAACTGTTAAAAACAAACTTCTTAAACTGACTTGGCTCCTAATAAAGTAAAAAAAAAAAAAAACAAGTTCTTAGTCCCAGAGAGCTTTTCAGCTTTATTGTGAGAAAAAATGAATGTATCCCTGAAAATCCTTTGTGGTATAGAATGAGGTTAGAAAATCATTGAACTTCTCAGCAATATCCTTAACTTCCTCCAATGTGCCCTCAATCACACTTCAATATACAAAAAAAGGCTCTGAACAATTTGGTCTGGCATTTACTGTGCAGTTAGAGTAATTGTTATGCACATGGCACTGAAATGTTGAATAGAAGAGTTTTATTATCATTTACAACTTTGAACACAGCAGAGTTTAGTAATGTCAAAGATAAGAGCTGAGCCTGACAGGTAGCTGAAATCAATGGAAGCCAGAAGCAAAGCATGAGCTGAAACAGGTTTTGTCGAGCTTTTCATGTCCCTTTATGTGTGAAAATCTCCCTCACACATATTATGTGTTTGCAAATTACAGGATTCATAATATTTCTGGGATCACTGTAGGAAAATGGGGAATGAGAGGCAGGGAACAGAGTGAGCAAATTTTCTCCTGTATTGCATGATGTGGAGACTTTTCTGCAGAGGGTGGGGAAAGGATTCTGCATGCCCTTCTGCTTTCTCTGTAGCCTGGTAAGGCCCTGGGGACAAGGATTACCAGAAACTTACCACAAAGGTATTTATGGAAAACCTTCTTTCAGCATTCTCCTGTTAGGATTCCCACCAAAGCATGGCAATAGTTGGTGGGGAGGTGGTATTACAACCACACAGTTTATCAACAAGCATGTTTTCTTTATTCCCCTGTTTATTGCTATCCACTGGTTTTCACTGGTCAGACAGTGTGTTTGAGATGAAGGGTTCATTCTGTGGGCACCCAAATGCCTGGGTCACCAAGAGGTCTGGATGGAACATTTATTATCTCTTTGGTATTTATTCTCTACTTATCCTCAACAAAATGGGATAATGCATGCTCAGTTTGCATGCCTAGAGTTCCTACACACTACAATAATAATGATGATCACTGTTATAATCTCCAATTAATCTAAAAATAAAATTAGGTTTGTTGAACAATTTATATTTCCCATAAATTCATGTTAGTTGGCATGAATTGTTCTTCTTTATGACCTTAACAGTGAAAGTTTATCCACTTTTTCATCATTAAGGATAAATGTTCTAGGCTTATAAATATCGTACTCTTCATACTTGCCAGTTCTGAATATTGGCACAATATAAACTGTCCTCCAGTCTTCTGGATTTTTTCTGCTATCTCTGAGATTTATTACAAATCAACACTATCAAGCCAGAGATGTCATCAGCCAGGTCTTTTGTATGCAACTCTCCCAGCTTGATGATTTCAAATGTTTATCACCAACAGATGTTATTTAACATCTTTTTTAGTTATTAATAGACAATAGCTATGTATCTAGACAACAGACATCTTAATTCTTTCCAAATGTAGGAGTGTTCCTAAAATCTTTGGTTTTGTTATTTCTTCAAACATCTTAATCTTCTCCATTTAGTGAATGACCTCTCTTTCCTAAGACTTCTGTTGTTCTAATGAATCATAGAATCATAGAATCATAGAATCATTGAGGTTGGAAAAGACCTCTAAGATCATCAAGTCCAACCGTCAACCCAACGCCACCATGTCCACTAAACCATGTCCCTAAGCGCCTCATCTACACGTCTTTTAAATACCTCCAGGGATGGGGACTCAACCACTTCCCTGGGCAGCCTCTTCCAATGTTCAACCACTCTTTCAGTAAAGAAATTTTTCCTCATGTCCAATCTAAACCTCCCCTGGCACAACTTGAGGCCATTTCCTCTCGTCCTATCGCTAGTTACTTGGGAGAAGAGACCGACCCCCACCTCGCTACAACCTCCTTTCAGGGAGTTGCAGAGAGCGATGAGGTCTCCCCTCAGCCTCCTTTTCTCCAGGCTAAACAGCCCCAGTTCCCTCAGCCGCTCCTCATAAGACTTGTTCTCCAGACCCCTCACCAGCCTCGTTGCCCTTCTCTGGACACGCTCCAGCACCTCAACGTCCTTCTTGGAGTGAGGGGCCCAAAACTGAACACAGTATTCGAGGTGTGGCCTCACCAGGGCCGAGTACAGGGGCACGATCACTTCCTTACTCCTGCTGGCCACACTATTTGTGATACAGGCCAGGATGCCATTGGCCTTCTTGGCTGCCTGGGCACACTGCTGGCTCATGTTCAACCGGCTGTCGACCAACACCCCCAGGTCCTTTTCCACTGAGCAGCTTTCCAGCCCCTCTTCCCCAAGCCTGTAGCGCTGCATGGGGTTGTTGTGGCCGAAGTGCAGGACCCGGCACTTGGCCTTGTTGAACCTCGTACAGTTGGCCTGGGCCCATTGATCCAGCCTGTCCAGGTCCCTCTGCAGAGCCTTCCTACCCTCGAGCAGATCAACGCTCCCGCCCAACTTGGTGTCGCCTGCAAACTTACTGAGGGTGCACTCGATCCCCTCATCCAGAACATTGATAAAGATATTGAACAAGACATGCCCCAAAACTGAGCCCTGGGGAACACCGCTCGTGACCGGCCGCCAACTGGATGTAACTCCATTCACCACAACTCTCTGGGCCCGGCCATCCAGCCAGTTTTTGACCCAGCGCAGAGTCCACCTGTCTGAGCCGTGAGCCGCCAGCTTCTCAAGGAGAATGCTGTGGGAGACAGTGTCAAAGGCCTTACTGAAGTCCAGGTAGACCACATCCACAGCCTTTCCCTCATCCACTAGGCGGGTCACCTGGTCACAGAAGGAGATCAGGTTGGTCAAGCAGGACCTGCCTCTCATGAATCCGTGCTGGCTGGGCCTGATCCCCTGGTTGTCCCACACGTGCCTTGTGAGCGCCCTCAAGATGAACCGCTCCATAATCTTCCCCGGCACCGAGGTCAGGCTGACAGGCCTGTAGTTCCCCGGATCCTCCTTCCAGCCCTTCTTGTAGATGGGCGTCACATTGGCAAGCCTCCAGTCGTCCGGGACCTCCCCCGTTAACCAGGACTGCTGATAAATGATGGAGAGTGGCTTGGCGAGCACCTCCGCCAGCTCCCTCAGCACCCTCAGGTGGATCCCATCCGGCCCCATAGACTTGTGAGCATCCAGGTGGCGTAGCAGGTCGTTGACTGCTTCCTCTTGGATTATGGGGGGTTCATCCTGCTCACCGTCCCTGTCTTCCAGCTCGGGGGGCCGAGTACCCTGAGGATAACTGGTCTGCCTGTTAAAGACTGAGGCAAAGAAGGCATTGAGGACCTCAGCCTCAGTGACAATGTTCCCCCCCGCATCCAATAAAGGATGGAGATTCTCCTTGGCTCTCTTCTTGTCATTAATATACTTGTAAAAACATTTTTTGTTGTCTCTAACAACAGCAGCCAGATTGCGTTCTAGCTGGGCTTTTGCCTTTCTCATTTCCTCTCTGCACGACCTAACGAGATCCCTGTACTCTTCTTGAGCCCCCTGCCCCTTCTTCCACAAGTGGTAAACTCTCCTTTTTTTCCTGAGTCCCAGCAAGAGCTCCCCGTTCAGCCAGGCTGGTCGTGTTCCCCGCCCGTTCTTCTTACGGCGTATGGGGACAGCCTGCTCCTGTGCCTTTAAGACTTTAATATGAACTTAATATATATTCTTATTATATAAATCTTAGCACAGAATATTTAGTTTCATTATCAATAATCTACACTTTAAAACATCTATTTTTATTGGTTGAAACATAATTCTGCTTTTAATATTTTTCATATATTGTGTTTACCTTTTGACTTCTGCTTTAATTTCACCACCATACAAATATTAGGCATGCAGCCAAGTTGTCCCCTTTCTTATTTTCAGAATCATATTTTGTCATTGAATAAACTGTTTGAAGCACTCTGAATTTTATTCACATGGTTTTTTGTCTTCTGACTGCTGTTGTAATTCTTACTGAATGTTTTCTGGTCTAGTTAGACACTAGTAGGGCAGTATATACTAATGAGTTAACTTCTCTAAAAAGGAATAACATGTTATTTAAATAAATTTAGAAGGGAAATGATTGATATGATGTATAAAGGAAAGTCACAGAGATGTGAAGGAAGGCAGTATCACCTGTCAGTCTTGACAATTATAATTCCCTAGCCTAAGTCAAACCTCTTCTATATTATTTGAAGAAAGCTTTTTCTGCTATGGTTATCCTAAATTTTTCCTGCCCAAGGCTAACGACTCAATAAGTGCTGGAACTGGTCCATCTCTAACATTCTGGAGCTGCTACTCCACAGTAGTACAGCGCGGGGTGAAAAGAAGCACATTCTATGTGGCACAACTACATCAAAATAAATATGGAGTGGCTGGAGTGGTTATATGCTCTCCAAGCTGTTCAAAACTTAAAATGTTCTATGGTAGGGGGCCTCTATTTTTCTTTGATATTCTTAATCTATTTTCCTGATCCTTAAAAGCACATAGAAACTATGCAATTCATAAAGGCATGTGTGTGCATAGTCTTAAAGATCTGCTGAAACACTTCTGCAAGATGTCAAATTTGTAAATTACAATCTCATTCTTGCAGATATTTATGAGGATATTTAGCTTTACACTAAGTAAATAAACACACTAAGGATAATGGGACACATTACTAATTCTATTCACTGTTTGCATATTGAGACATATGTAATTTAATAATTTTTCATACAGAAAGTATTACCGCTAATAGAGTTTTCTTTTATATTAGCCTTTCACGCACAAGCATTAGTTAATAACTCTTTCCAATCTCTCTGACTGGTTAGGACACTCCTTTCAGACAGATACAGCCTCAGAAATACACACATTCGTCTTTTCTTGGCTAGAAACATGACAAAATGTACACGGGAGTGAATCTGTAAATGTACAAAAAAGTGTACCTGAAAATTCAGGAGAGTGCCGGTATTCAACATGAAAATTGAATAACTGGGCTGCAACCAGCACATTAGCTCTTTCCATAGCTCTTCAGACTGTTGCCTTAAATCTCTCTTTCTAAGACAATCGGAGGTGATAGGATTGCCCAGAATGAGAGAAGTAACTGACAGTTCTGTTTATTAGGCAAAGTGGAGTAGTTTATTCCATCAGGATGGAAAGAATCTTCTCCAGACTGATTCAAGAAAGCAAGACCTCCCACAGAGTCTAAAACACATTTCAAACCCATTTTTTATGCCCAAAAATAAAGTTACAAAATATTGCAGGCATTAAAGAAGAAAAAAAAAAAGAAATTTCTCAATTTCTGCTAGAGTCCATTTTAGGGTGATTTAAGATACATTGTTCTTATGGTGATCTAAGCAGATTTGGAGATAGAAAGATCCCAATAGCAAAATAAGCAAATGTTGTGCATGACTTGGTAGTCTACATCACACTTTCAAAACATTTCTAGTAATTTACTGATGTTCTTACAAAAATTAAGCCATCCTAAAGTCCTAACAGAGGAAACTCTGATTTTACATTAATTCAGTGAATTTAAAAACAAGCCAAAAGAGTGTAAAACAGTCCCAGGACTAATTTAAATAGGTATACATTCCACACTTCTGGTCCTGGATATTAGCTGAAAACAAAAAGGGAATTAATTCCTGCTAGTATCATCAGGAAGCTAAAATATTAACTTAGGGTTTCTTCATAGTGCAAATCCAAAGTCTGAGATGATTCTTACTTTTTAAATGGATAATACATACAAAATAGGAAGCTGAAGAGTTCCCTATAGAATGCATAAATAAGCCTCTAATAACCTGTAAGTTAATAAAATTATTACAGTTACCCTAATTCACTCTGCTTTGAATGGGCTCTCCCTAAGGCTCGCAATGAAATTGTTTCCGAAATGTCCTCTCCCCTAACACAGATGTATGTGGAAAGGCTCAGGGACACCAACATACCAGCCTACAAACCAGGAACCTGCCAGCAGGTTCATATTTTGCAGAATTAAATTTCTAATTGAACCACCAGTTCCTTGGCTGATGTCAATCAAGACAGTCCTGCAGATGTTTATGGAGGGAGTATCCTGCTACAGGTGCCCAAGCACTGGTGAGGCTCTCCAGCAAGTGGTCCCAGGGCAAAAGTGTGCTTCAGGAATCCCAGACTTTCAGGCTGCTTAACACTTTAGTTTGAGAAGGGAGGGAAAGTTTGGCCTCAAAATATCTCATTTTCTAGTGAAAAAGACATTGATTTTCCAAGATTTGTATTTTATGTGTTAATACAAAAGCTCATCCAGCCTCTCTCACTTCTCTGCAAATGAACTTTGAGACTTTAAGTTAATCTACATCGTGCCAATCAACACAGAGAAAAACTTCCTCTCTCAGTTACACATGTCCATACCTCAGCTAAGGTGTCCATACCTCAGCTAACGTATCTGTACCTTATGTGGGTTAGTGTTACCCTGAGCCTGACTTAGAGCCTGAATGGGTGCTGAGAGGGAAAGATGAGAAACCTACACCTTGACCTCCACCCACCACTAGCCACTGTTGATCTGGAGATGAAAGTGTGTGTGTTCCCTCCATGAAACCTTTCTCATTGTACACAATATGGGTTTTAAAATAAAAATAACACCCAAATCCCTCAGACTACTTCCCTACTTAAAAGCTTGGCAACAAAAGTGAGTGCATATAGCATATGAACAGATGTAAACACACATTTATAAATCTATAGTGAAATGCCAATTCATCTGGCAAATGCAATTTTCACTGTAATATACCTTTTCTTATGAAAAGTTGTATATTTTAAATATGAGTCTGGAGGACAACTCTTTCTTTTTATTTCAGATTTATTATAGTATATGGAACATAATCTTTGCTGTCTCATCCAAATTTGAAAATGTTAGTAAGGTTTTTTAAAGAGGATAACTAATACCATGTTACTTTTAACAAAGTCAGAATCTAAGGGATTATATATATTCATGAGTATTTATAAGGTAACATTTGATTTTCTTTGTAAAAGACCTTTTGACTAGGTAGAATGTACATGGTAACTTCAGTATCCTACAATGAAAACATTTTTCTTTTTATGGGAATGCAGTGGTTCTTCTATTTCCCCAATGGGATTTGAATTAGTTTAGCAAAATGTAGTTTACCCGTAACAGCTGCAGCCTGCACCTGTGCAGTATTTCAGAAAATCATTAAGAATTGTATATTATTTTTTCATTGCTACGTTGTGGGGGAAACAAATGGGCAGAAAGTGGTTACTGAGACCTAATGAATAAGAAACTAATGCAATATCAGTTTGAAGAGGTATTTATTTTTTGAGGTATGCAACTAAATGTACAAAAGATTTAAGTTTAAGGAAAAAAATGCCATATTTTCACACTCTCTTCTGAATTGAAACAGCAACTAAGCTGGATGTAGAATGTTTGATGCTTCTAATTTCTTTCAAAGTGAAGTTGTAACCATTTTTTTTTTCCTTTTTAGAATCAGTGACAAAGGTCTTTACTTCATTCCAGATTTTAAAGGTATGGACGTAGAGAAGCCTGATGTGTGGTGACTCAGTCAGTGGGTGAATTAAACTCCTGTGGGAACAATGCTATGAATATCAGCCCTCAGTGAATCGGACAGGAGAGGGTGCTAGGAGGGATTCAAAGCTTACTCTTGCCAGATGCTGATCTCCCCAACCTGCATTCAAGTCGTGGTGTGCTACAAGTACTCATTGCACTAAGGGAAGTGCATTGTGCATTTTGATATCTGCCAGGGTTGTATTCAACCCTGGTTTGAGAGGTGGGGCCTGCCTCAGCATGAACCTCACCAGGTCAGAAAGCGCAGGGTGCACATTGTTGCTAATGGAAGGGGACAAGAAGCAAACAAAGCCACTCTTCACCTCCCCCCCCCGCAAACAAATCCATGTTTGTCTCCTCTCTAATGTGTTTTGTTAGCGACAATGTCAGATGGCACAAGTCATGCCTTGGAAATCCAACCCTTTCCCTGAATTCCCAATCTCCTTTTTGGTGGCAAAAGCATGAACCAATGACCATAAAATTCTAACAGGATTCTTGTAACTGCATTTGCAGAATTTTAGCATTTGTTAAAGGCAGAAAATAAAAATAAATTAAATATACTTACTTCCATCCATTTTTTAAATAAGTCTATGGCAAGTTGCCCAGAAAATAAACATAAGTGCATCCCAGTTAAAAAAAAAAAAAAAAAAGAAAAAAAAAAGGACAGAATGTCTTCCCATTAAATACAGATACAGTAACAGTCTTATTTTAGGTTTTTCAAATAGCTACAAAAAAATCACTTAAAATAAAATGTAAAAAGAATGAATGCTATTAAAGACTGTCACTAGGCTTGACAAGTTAATGAGGGTTAGATTATGAGAGTATTATTGTTTTAACATTTAGCTATATTCCACTCAGATTCTCCTCCTGACTTCATAGACAAAACTTGCTCGGAAATCTGTGCCAACTATTACATTAGGTTAATAGCACCCTGACATGCGAAACAAGGCAATGCGGTCCTGTTGACCTACCACATGGGAAAAGAATACTGTAGCCACAAATTCAGAAGGGACACTAGACAGTTTGTTGGGTTTTTTTCTTTTGAAATGAGAGAATGAAGTGATTAAAATTATCTCTAATACAGTGAACACCAATTAATTAATTAATTGTTGTACTCCAGAAATGTACATTGTTGTGCCTAAGTGAAGTAGGCTTTTTTCCCCTGTAATTTTTGTTATCTTTAAACAAGGTAGAGTACTTCCTAGAAGACCCAACAGCTGAGAAAGTCTCCTAAAGACACTGCTTTCACTAGTACTTTCTTGAGGATCTGAAAATAGGTACCTCTGTTTTCTTTTCTCTTACCTTAAAAGACAAGTATAATGCTTTTGAGCCTAGGAACATGCACAGCACACCTAAAAGCTGCTAATTTGATTAAGTTCCAGACAAAACAACCACAATTACTTGAGCTTTTGTTCAAAACCACAGCTGTGGCATTGTTGTCATTTTGTTTCATAAATCGTTTTGTGGCTAATGCATTCCCCTTGAATGCAGAAATTTGCATTAAAATGTCTTCAGCCTGACAGGTTTATAGCCACAATCTGAATTCGAGGAACGGTAAGCCTGAACTGCCTAGTCCAAGACCCGCAGAACAGGCATAGCAAGTAACTCAGAACTGGGTATGTAGGAGATATGTAGGACATCCTGGGAAGTGGTACCAGAAGGGAGAGGACAGCAGCGCCAGACATGATCCTGTGGCAGGGATGGGCTGCACTGGGCGTGCACATGAGTTAAATGGACAATTCACTAAAGCAATTGCTGTAGCCCCTCTCAGCTCTTCTTCTGCAGCTGTGGTGGATTCAGATTGCTCTTTGGTTATGTGATGCTTGTCCCATATATAACTGAGATATTTGATCCTTTCTTGAACTTGCATTCAGCTGAAAAGCATCATTCTGATCACATTTTCTTTTGGCTATTTAGAAGGAGAAAAGATTATAAGGAAGTCAACACCCCAGAAAGAAAGGCTGTGGGATCTGTCTTTCCATATCCTATTGAGGCTCTGCTGTCCCAGAAAGGGGAGATGATTCCCTAGCACTGTCACTGTGTAATTTGCACAGAAGAGGGAGACTGCTCTAAATGTTTTTTCTGTATTTTATCATGTTTCTTTTTTGATTGTCACCTGTGTCTGTTTGTGGCTATTGTTAGTGGGATGTTCTGCTTTTCTTACTGACTACTTATAGCCTCTGTCCTGTTATGCCTTCCCTATATGTAGCTGCTCTGCTGCATAACTAATTAATAATACAATTTATACCCATCAGTTTCAGTTTGGTCTTTATCTGGCTTAACCCCTTAACCATTAATCCTTCTCTCTGGCACATAGCTTGCTTTACTTCTGTCTTGACTGCTGCACCTATTTGAACAGCTCTTCCCTTCCCCCTTTGTGCCTGTTTACATTCCCTGTTTCTCCTTTTCCCTCAGGCACAAGTAAGACTTTGTTGTCATGTCATAGTTGAGATCAAGGGACTTGAGCCAATTCTGCAGTCCTTAATCAATGACTTACAGGACAGTCACTTGATTAAGGAGTGTGAATTTAGGATCTATAATGTCTGACAGTACACACGAAGCTTGCCTGTATCCAGAAAGAAAGTTACACTATTCTTTCAGCTAACGTGACTGTTTTCTTATTTTAAAATATATGTATTTTAACTATGCATCTTTTCCTACCCTTTTCCACATCCTCATGATTTTAAAACATATCAGGAAATAAGTGAGAACTATCATTTTTCTAAATAGTTTGATACTTTAAAAATTAGGTATGTATCCCTCTTCAGTTTCCTTTACAATGATTTTGTCCTGTGCTGTATATCTTCTCTTTACAGGAAGAAAATTATTTGTCTCTGGAAAAAATTACTTTTATGAATGTATGCATATGAATATAGATTAGAGAGAGGAAAAAAGTGAGTTAGAATTGGAGAAAAAACTTTGGTAAGTAAGTATCGTCTAACTTTTAGGTAAAGGCAATTATTAATGGAAAAAATTGACTGAACTACACTGAGAAAAGATTTATGAATGGAACTGTATGTGTGGCAAAACTAATTTTACCTGCTTTTGTAGAAGAGCTTGGACTTTCAAGCTGTGTCTGGGCAAAGAGCCATCTTGAGAGGCTTTTAAATCACGTCAACAGAATGCAAATCAAGCAAAAACGTGAAACACTGGTATACTAGGTACAGCAAATGTTCAAGCTTTGTACAACATTCCATTTTATCACAACACTGTAAAATTTTTCACTTACCCATAGTATTTCAGAATGATAGTGCAAGTGCATGTGAACTTCTCCTATAAACTGCAGGTTTTGCCTTGGCAGCAGCATTTGTTTAAACAGCCTGCACTGACATTTTGTGAAAGACGCTCATGCCATAGTGTCCTGAGAGTGTGGGCTCTCTGGATTTTACTCTTGTTTGATCATTGCTCAGATGTGTCCCCCACCCCATTACTCCTTAAGCTATGCTCTGTGGTTTTTTACTGATGGTATTTAAGCTGACATAGCAGCCGAAATGACAAGCAAACAAAGCCGCAGAAACCCCTCTGCTTACAGCCAGCCTCATCCTTGACAGTTTGACCTTGTCCTGCTAATTTTAACTGTCATGCCAATTGGATTTGAGAGCCAAAGCACAGAGGAAATCAGTAACACAGAAATATTGTTCACATTTTATGTCTGCGCTCCTGTTTACAAGGAGAAAAGGTAGAAAGAAATCATGCTGCCCGGTCAAGTTTGAGGATATGGAGGTCATTTTGCCAATAGATGTATTCATATGGAAAGAATACTATTAAGTTTCAGTCTGTGAAATAAGCTTATCAGACTGCAAAGAATAGATCAAGGTCTTCTGTAGTAGAAAACGATAACTGTAGTGCTATCAGCAGGAGCAGCTTCTACAAACCTCTCTGATGACTGAAACAATATACTTTAATTTGCTTCTGATAAACAATGTGGCAACCATTTCTTCACTACATTTTTCTCATAAAGTTTCTTATATGGATTTTGAAAGTTAATTTGGATATCATTTGTTTCTAGTCATTCCTATGGTTTCCCAGCAGTGCCTTTCAAAGGCTTCATTTTCTCTGCAAATATTTTTATACCCATTTAAATATATATGGGTATTATATACTTATATATGTGTGTATACTTAAAATTCAATAACTTTTTTATTTCTTTTTATTTTAATATTTGCTGAAAGCTGCAAACCCAGTCTGTTTTTTAATAAATTTGTCACTTTTGTAAGAGTGATATGAATAAAATGCTGAGTGTCAGGTAGGCAGATGAAGAGTGGAATACAAGTTCAATTTCTTCCTTATTAAGCTTACTGCACTCAGGGGATTCAATAACTCTATGCCATCTAACATGAAAGTGTCATTTGAGATCCTGTTACCAGAACAGGAAAATCACTATGGCCGTAAGTTAAATTAGACAGGAAGAAAGGAAAAAAAAAAAATATGAAATAGAAAGTAATCATATTTCTCTATATTCTGTTCTGTCTCAGCCACCAATTTCTTCTAATTAATCTGCTGAGTGAAGTGGTGTTTATTCATGACACGAATTCATGGCAAAAAAAATCTCTGGCTCATGTCATTGGGGACTTCCATAGGAAAGTTCCTGGTTTTGCAGGAACTAGAAAATCTCCCGTATCTGTTATTATGCTTACAAGTTTTCACAAGGAATTAGAAAAGGAGGATTTTTCATTTTTATTTCTTTGACATTTTCTGATAGAACAAGTATTGGCCAAATCTAATACATCTTCCTCTGTGCTGTACTCCTATTGAGTTTGTGTTTACACTTGGTCTTTTGCTCCTCAGTAAAATACATGAAAGAAACAAAAACAAAAGTCTTGAACAGTTCCTTCCCCATCTGTCTACAGAGCTGTCATCTCAATCAGTGACTGACACATTCATGTGATTCTGAAGATGCAAGAACCATACTGACTAGCGATTGCAGGCACAATGCATATAAAAGACATTCAGCGTTTATCTGCATGATGGTAACAATATTCAGTTCAGATCTGAGCTTTTAGTAAAGGGGCTATCATTGTATTATTTGTTTGTACAGTTTCCTGATCCCTGCTGGAGACTCCTGAATGAGACCACTATAGAAATTAGAAATAATGATTCAACCAAAGGAAAGGTGCTTTGTTCTCCTTCAGACATGCTTTTTAAAGGTACCATCAGAGCCTGGATTTAGTTATTTATGGCAGACATCTATAGAGAAAACTATCGTATGGATTTTGAAGAAGTGGCAAAGATACAAAGACAGAAAAATATGACAAATCATCCATTAGAAAGAAGGGTTATAAAAAGGCTATGACTTATATGAGCAAAATTCTAACATGGTCATGGTGCTAGCTGATTCTTTTCTTATAATGTGGCAAATTAAGAGTCTATTACTCTTCCCTATCTCCATTGACTTCATAAGTATTGAAATCAGTGGACTTGCAGAGGTATAACACTGGTGTAAGGGAGCAAAGAATCAGACTCTCATTTTTCTGTCTGTACACAATCTAAGGGATTCAAAAAAGTCTTCTTTGGTCATACTTTGACCCTAATATACAGGGGAAGAAATGGTCCTACCCACTTGAACAAAAGGATGTTGCAATTCAGTTGATGGTAATAACAGCTCAAACCTTTCCTTTCAGCATCCTTGTAAGCAGAAGACACCAAAACACAAAGAATAAAGAAAATCCAGGGACTTTTGTTATTTCCTATTATGATTTATTTTTATGCAGAATAGCGCACTTCCACGGAATGAAAGATTTTACCAACGTGACTGAAATACATCCATGTAAACCATATATGTATTTTCCTTTTAGAGATAAAACTATGCAAGTTGAGTGGTTATGAAATTTCCCAGCAGCTCAGATAAGATTACTCCAGCGAACTTTTCTCTTAAGGAATCTGATTTAACTTGTAAAAGAATAAAAATTGATTTTAACTAATTTATTTTAATTTTTTTTAAATGCTGTCCAATCCTTGAGAACCTCATGAATTTCCTTTTAAACTCATAATGACTGAGTTAGCCTAGAGGCACAACACAACTGCTGCCTTAAGTTCCAGTTATATGGAGTGTCATAGTATGCATAACTACCATGCCCTTCTAGTACATGCACAATTAATCTACCTGGAAGTTCAATAATGTCAGAGATATCTAATACAGCAGTGTCTTACACAAAGGGGAAGGGAGAGGGAAGCCTCAGTACTGGCTTTTTTTAAAGTACTTACCATATAGAATCATAGAATATCTCAAGTTGGAAGGGACCCATAAGGATCATCGAGTTCAACTCCCTGCTCCTAATGTCCAGTCTGAACTTCCCTGACACAGCTCCATTCCATTTCATCGTGTCCTATTGCTGGTCACCAGAGGAGATCAGCACCTCCTCCTCCTCTGCCCCGCTTGAGGAAGTTGTAGACTGTGATGAGGTCACCCTTCAGCCTTCTCTTCTCCAAGTTGAACAAACCAAGTGACCTCAGCCGCTCCTCATAAATCTTGCCCTTGAGACCTTTCACCATCTTGGTTACCCTCCTCTGGAAACACTCTAATAGTTTGATGTTCTTCTTATATTGAGGTGCCCAAAACTGCACAGAGTAGTCAAAGTGGAGCCTCACCAGTGTTATGTAGAGTGGGACAATCGCCTTCCTCAACCAGCTAGCTATGCTGTGCTTGACGCAGCCCAGGACATGGTTGGCCATTTCGGCTGCCAGGGCACATTGTTGGTTCATATTCAACTTGCCATCAACCCAAACCCCCAGACGTCTTTCCATGGGGCTGCTCTCCAGCCTCTTGTCTCCCAGTTTGTATGTATAACCAGGATTACCCCATCCCAGGTGGAGAATCCGGCACTTGTACATGTTAAATTTCATATGGTTGGTGATTGCCCAGGTCTCTAGTATAGCCAGATCTCTCTGTAAGGCCTTTCTACCCTCGAAGGAGTCCAAAGCTCCTCCCAGTTTGGTATCATGGGCAAACTAACTTAATGTACATTCGATTCCTGCATCCAGATCATTTATAAAAACATTGAAGAGCACTGGCCCTAAAATTGAGCTCTGGGGAAAGCCACTGGTGACTGGCCGCCAGCCTGATGTAACCCCATTTACTCTAATTCTCTGAGCCCGACCCATCAGCCAGTTGCTCACCCAACATCTTATGGACTTGTCTAGCTGTGTGCTGGAAAGTTTACCCAGAAAGATACTGTGAGAGTCAGTATCAAAACTTTGCTAAAATCCAAAACCACCACATCTACTGGCTTCCCTTGGTCAACTAGATGGGTGACCTTGTCATAAAAGGAAATTAAGTTGGTTAAGCAGGACTTTCCCCTCGTGAACCCGTGCTGGCTATGACCAATGACTGCGTTGTCTCTCAAGTGTTTTTCAATATCTCCCAGAATAACCTTCTCCATAACTTTACCAGGCACTGAAGTGAGACTGACAGGCCTGTAATTACCATGGTCTTCCTTCTTACCATTCCTGAAAATTAGGACATTTGCCACCTTCCAGTCAACTGGGACCTCTCCAGACTCCCAAGACCATTGAAAAATAACAGAGAGAGGTCCCACGATAACATCAGCCAGTTCTTTCAGTACCTGGGATGAATCCCATTGGGTCCCATAGATTTATGTGCATAAGCATAAATCTATGTACATATGCATAAGCATACATATGCTTAGGTAAGAAACAATTTTTTCTAATCAAATTTGCCTATAGGTATGCATATATAAATCTGTATCAGCTTTGGCTAAAAATGGTCCTATTTCCGTGTGCTGGTTTTGGCTGGGGTAGAGTTAATTTTCTTCACAGTAGCTAGTATGGGGCTGTGTTTTGGATTTGTGCTGGAAACAGTGTTGATAAATCAGGGATGTTTTCGTTGCTGCTGAGCAGGGCTTACACAGAGTCAAGGCCTTTTCTGCTCCTCACACCACCCCACCAGCGAGTAGGCTGGGG
This sequence comes from Aptenodytes patagonicus, assembly GCF_965638725.1. Classification (NCBI taxonomy): domain Eukaryota; kingdom Metazoa; phylum Chordata; class Aves; order Sphenisciformes; family Spheniscidae; genus Aptenodytes; species Aptenodytes patagonicus. The sequence continues at coordinate 18,270,354 of NC_134952.1, read as the reverse complement.
GTGCACAAGAAGTTGGGAGGGGACACAGCTGGGACAGCTGACCCCAACTGACCAAACCATGGTCCACACCTTATGACATCATGCTCAGCATAGAAAGCTGGGGGAAGAAGAAGGAAGAGGAACGTTCAGAGTGATGGTGTTTGTCTTCCCAGGTAACTGTTACACATGAAGGAGCCCTGCTTTCCTGGGGATGGCTGAACACCTGCCTGCCAATGGGAAGGAGTGAATGAATTCCTTGTTTTGCTTTGCTTGCGTGAGCGGCTTTTGCTTTACCTATTAAACTGTCTTTATCTCAACCCATGAGTGTTCTCACTTTTACCCTTCCGATTCTCTCCCCCACCCCTCCGGGGGGGAGTGAGCGAGTGGCTGGGTGGTGCTTAGTTGCCAGCTGGGGTTAAACCACAGTAATTGCTTTACAGCACAAGTGACAAATTACCTCCTGACAAAATCAGTTGCTAGTGTTGCACATGGACGTATTTGGACATGTGAAAATACAGGTATGAAACACACAATGTAACTATCAGACAATTGCAGTGTTAAGAATCAGTGACTCGTTAGCAAGAAAAATAGGAACTGGGAAGAGACAAAAAACAAGTTGTTAGTAGAGAAGCGATCACATATTTTCTAAAGACCCTAGCTTTTCTAACAGTAAATAATATTTCAGATTCTCAGCTGGTGCAAATATCCATATTTCAGATGACAATGGTGGAACTATATGGACTTGTGACAGAGGGCAAATCAAATGCTGATTTTAAATCATCGCCATGTAAACACAGTTGCTTGTGATAGGACTGCACTGTGATTGCTGTATCAAGACTTTCCTGTGCAAATACAGAGTTAAATTACATAGATACTATAAGAACAGAACAGATTCCACCCTGGAATGGATTCTCATTTACATTGTCTCTGCTAACTTGGACATATTTACCACCACTGGGGGTTTACTTAAACATTGCTAGGATATTATGAAGTGGACTGAAGTGAAGCCATGTTTGCTTATAAAAGGCATCCTTCCCTGTAAGAAAGCGCGTTTTAAATAAATAAATAAATAAATAAATCCACTTGACCCACAAAATTGAGGCTACAATGACTGAAGGATGAACATTTGCTACCTATCCATTCTCAGTTCTGCAGTTTCTACTATAGTAGCCAAAAAGTAGTCCACCTATCACAAGTAATATAGTGCTTCAGTTTTGGTTCAAAAAACTTTTGGGGTTCTCTTTTTTCCTTTTTTTTCTTTTTTTTTTTTTAACTCTACAGTAACTCGTATCCTAGCTATTACTTCAATATCATTACAGTAATTTATTTCCCTTTGAGGGTTTTAGGTGGGAGGAGTCATTACAGCAGTACTGAGGCAATTTGGAAGTATATATTAAGTACTTAATGGAATCTAGCAATCTATCATGTCATGTCAATTGATAGTGTTAAACCACTAAAATATTAAGACATGAAAGCATTGGGATAATTCTTGTGTACAGCAGTCAGCTTTCAAATATACACACACTCAAGGGAGAGAATTTTAAAGGCGGACTTAAAACAGCTGCAGGTTTTAGAAAATATTCTTTTTGCTCCATAAGAATACAGAAGTGCCATCATTCAGTGATGTTTCATCCTGAAATAAGATTTCCATTAGCACAGACTGCTTTTTTTAACAGCTTTGTTGGTGTATTTTCTATGTCAGAGTAAGATAAAGGGGAAGCTCCATGACATAGAGCAGTTTTGTTTGATAGGCATACATTTGGAGGAAGATGAGGAGGCATAACTGGAGGAAAGAATAAGATGCTAGAATCTAGGAGATAGACTGTAAATTTAAGTTTTGCCATTGCGTTGCTCTGTAAACTTAGACTTGCACATGGCCAGTCCAACTGATTCGGTAGAACTACTGAAGCAATCTGAATGAATATTGTCTGTAAGCTTTGTAGCATTGATGCCTCAGACCGATAGAGATCTTACCTACTTTTTTTTTTTTGTATTCTCAGGTAAAATGTGCTTTGCAGAGTAACAGTTTTATTTTTAAAAGGGAAGACCACAGGCTGTATAAAGACTTTAAAATGTTTCTCCACTGTCATCACTCACAGGCTGGACTCTAACATGGGACCCAGGGGACTACCGCAGCCTCCTTCTTCCCCTTTAGACTAGCTGTCACCAGTCTTGGCTCTACTGATCTCAACTCAGCTACCAGGAAAATCTAAGTTTATAACTCTAAGCCAGTAAAGAGTGGTTTGCAAAGTAAGCCAATTATTTTCAGTGACACCAGTTACTACAGATGGTTTTATCTTAACGTGTTCTTGTAATTGACCATTAGCTCCTTTCCCTAAAGCAAGCGTGTAATCCAACAACAATCTTGCCAGATGTTCAAGCTCTGAACATACATTTCATGGACAGTGACCCATCCCTCCAAGCCTGTCTTGGGGAGCCATTCAGGATTCCCTGTTCTTTGAAAATAGCCTGGTGTGGGCAGATTTCATACTCATTGTATGAGCTCCCCTTTTCTTAGACAAACTTGTCATAACCATCTGAATAGTGCAGGAACTGAAGCTCCCTGTTACATAGCATTTTTCTAACCAAACCCACAAGAACAAAGAGTGAAATATGAATTAAAAACCACCAGAACAAAAGCCTCTATATCTCACAATAAGAAACTACTAATTAGAAGGGATCAAAAATCCATTCTTTTGATCTGCTTTACAGAAGTACTTCACACAAGACTGTTTTAATTGTTGGAATTATTCTGGCCAATGTTATTTCAGTAATAAAAGAACATATCTGTTTTCTTACTATTATTTTTTCATAACAGCATTTTCAGTCTGACAAATAGGCTTATGTACATACACTTTGTAATAGACAATTCAAGACTGAATAGCTTTTTAATAGTCTCATAAATGTACTAACAAGATTTTAAGTATTGTGCAGCCTGAAGTAACACCAAGAAAGGGGGAAAGGTAGTACTGAGTTGGCTTTTAGCTGGGTAGTACTCCTAAGCCTTTTAAAATCATTTTGATGTAGTTATTCAAAGGACTAATCTCCTTTTCTTGTTTCTACAGTCTACTGTGTAAAGACTGTTTTAATCACAAATGCTGCATTCTATCAACCTTATCAATGCAATGTAGAGTAATCATAAAGAACAATCTTCAAATAAAATCCTCTATGCTGAAATTCTAAAATACTTGTTATGCAAAAATTAATTTTAAATCCCTGGAAGAAATGTGGCATCAAAATAAAAATACTGACCAAAGCTTGAAAACATTGAACATGGCCAGCTCCAGCAGGAACACAGAATTTTTGTAATGTCAACTTACTTAGTTTTGATACTCTGTTTTAAAAATCTTGGATACTCGTACTGTACTTTGTTCCTATTTCTAGCTCCAAATTGACATTTATTCATATGACAACCCCTATAATGTAATCCATTAAGAAAAATTTGGTAGCACTTATCAAATAATGTGTTACCTTATATCATGTTTCTTTTTGACCTGTCATATTAACTTCCTTTGCATAACAACATTATAAAAAAACAAGTGACTAAGGACCAAATCACCTAGGGCCAAAAAAATTTAAAACTTAGGAACAATCTTTCCACAAGTCATTTTGTCATGGACAGGACTTTACTGTGCAAGTAATGTGCCCGTGGATTCAGTTCTCAGATCCAATTGTCTTTGAGAACAACTAGGAAACAGAGCCTCTTGAAAAAGGCTGATCTTCCTAATTAACTCTTCGGTTTTTTCCTATGGTTCTGGACAACAAGGGAGATCAAGCTCTCCTTTGGACAGATATTCAGACAGATTTTACTTAGGAAAGGTGGTCTAAGCACTCAGCAGCCCCAGGCGGCAGACACCTCTGCAGTGGCAGACAAAGACAGCAGGGTCTGAACACAGCTCTGTCAGCCCAGAAGAAACCTGCAGAGGCAGATCACAGTGGGTGGGTCTCTGGCCATGTGACCAAGCCACCATTGCTAGAATTAAAAATGGGAATTCATAAGTGGGTGGAAGAGGCCAAGGCTTGTGAAGCTATGACTCATGTACAGCCAAACATTTCACTTTAGTTTTGAATAAATCTCTGGTAGTAGGACTATGAAAACTTTTTGTGTTGGACCATTGCTTTATATGAAACAATAATTATGCTGACTCCCACAATGTGAAACTAATTTATATCAGTAGAGAACTGGGTCTTTTAGATATTTCCTTACCATTAAAATGGCGCATTTTCCATATTGATAATTGCGTCCTGAAGTCAGCTTTTCTGCAACCTTAGTAAGTAGAATTTTGGTATGTTTTACTTTAAAAATACAGGACACATTAATTACTTAACATTTAAATGAGGTCCCGTTAACCATTTGAAATATCTTTCTAATTAATTTCCACATTTGGCTACAGAATAAGCCCTTTACAACTTCAGAATTTATAACAGATTTTTAACTGCTACCCTAAGGAGCAGAACTTAAAAAACTGTACTTATTTTAATCTGCTGGGAATACCATCATTGTAGAATATTCATAAGCAGAATAACAGTAGAAAAGAATGCTGTCTATGCCTATAAACACAACAAGTTACTATCATTAAATGCTGACACATGGTGCATTGAAATGAAATACTACTAACAGTTGTACTGCAAACATAGATTTACGACAAAATTCTTCTAATTAGCCGTGATCATTTTTCAAGTCATATGGTTTTCCTCAACAGGCACCATGATTTTGTTTCTTTTTTCTGTTACAGGTTAAAATTGGAAATTTTCCCCATCTCTGCCTGCTGGAAACTGGCAATTTAGAAGAAGGAAAGAAAGAGAAAAAAAAAAGAGGCAAAATAAACACCAGCAGTCACCAGGCTGTTTTGAAGGACAACTGTATCATTTATAGCAATCACAGTATTGGTATCAGAACAACAAAAGTAAAAGTTATGGCCCAGAGGAGAAAAAGTGCAGGTAGTTTTTGTCAAGTCAATGTAACGCAGTATTGTAGTCTACGGTTATGAAAGATGGTTAACCAGGTGAGAGATTCTAAGGTGCATCCTTTTTGCTTTGGTTTGTTTTTCTTTTTTTAACCTCTAAAGGAACTTTACTGTTTTAGCATCAAGCATTTAATGTGACTTGGTCTCTATGAACCTGGATCTACCTAATTAGAAAATAACCAAAGGGTCTTCAAGATAATAAACAAGAGAAAGAACACAGATTAAACAGGATGGCATATTCAAGTGAAGATGACCATACAATGTCTTTTAACATTTACACTAAGGAATACAGTTTTCAATAAAGAACTGAAGAAAACAGAGATGTTGCAAAAGGTTGTGTATGGAGAACACTTGAAATCTTCAGAAGATCTTCAAAATATTCTACAAGATTAGCAAAACAGCGTGTTCATTCCTTTCCACCACTGCCTCCCCAATGAAAATGTATGTTAAACTAGAAGACAGTGGTAAGCATTTAGATCTTAAAGCATGAAAATGCTGGGCTGTGTTACTTACCCATATTGTAAAATTTTTAGTTTCTTCACACAAAGCTGTTTTTGTCTGATGCCATAGCCAATAGTCTCATCTCTGTATTTTCAGAAACTTGCTTTTCAATGTACTTCTGTAAACTCTGTCTCAACTTTTCTGCCTGCACAACTCTGTAACAAAATTCTGTTTTCCCAAATGTGATGGTGCTGCATTAATTTTATTATTTGTTTTTACAAGTAAGTGTTACTGTGCAAAATGGTTTTAAGCAAAACTAAGCCCAGTACAGTTATGATTCTCACTAACAATGGGTATTATCCAAAGATTGCTCCTGTCACTAGGTGTCCAAAGGATTAAAATGAGGGTAATGACATAGATGGAACAGAAACATATTAAATTATGGTTTTGATTACTTTATTTCAGTATATATTTTAACATAAATACACTGATCTTCAGTCCCTAGGTGAGGATTCACACCCTGTGATGGGTTGACCTTGGCCGGCTGCCAGACACCCACCTAGCTGCTCTCTCAGCCCCACTCCTCAAGGGACGGGGGAGACCATAAGATGGAAAAGCTCGTGGGTCAGGATAAAGACAGGGAGCTCACTTGTCAATTACCATCACAGGCAAAACAGACTTGACTTGGGGAAAATTAATTTAATTTATGGCCAATTAAAATAGATTTGGGTAGTGGGACACAAAGACAAAACCTAAAACACCTTTCCCCCACCCATCCCTTTTTTCCAGACTCAAATACACACCTTCACTCCTGACTCGTCTACCTCCCTCCTGCCCCAAGCAGCACAAGGAGGATGGGGATTGGGGGTTTGTGGTTAGTCTGTAATGGTTCTTCTCTGCTGCTCCTTCCTCCTCACACTTTTCCCCTGCTCCAGTGTGGGGTCCCTCCCATGGGCTGCAGTCCTTCAGAAAATATCCTCCTGCTCTGGCGTAGCATCCTCTATGGGCTGCAGCGTGGATATCTGCTCCATCGTGGTCTCTCTGCGGGCTGCAGGGGAATCTCTGCTCCTCCCCTCCTTCTTCTCTGACCTTGGTGCTCACAGGGTTGTTTCTCACACTTTGTTCCTCACTTCTCACTGCCATGCAGTGTTTTGTCTTTTCTTAAACACTTTTTCCCAGAGGCGCCACTACGTTGGCTGATGGGGTGAGCTGTGCCCTGCGGTGGGTCTGTTGGAGCCGGTTGGAGCCGGCTGGAACCAGCTGTGTCTGCCACAGAGCAGCCCCGGCCTCTCCTCACAGGGGCCGCCCTGCAGCCCCCTGCCCTGCTGCCAACACCAACAAGCTACACCCAATACACACCCCCATGGCAAGCAAGGTCTCTTACCACTTTTATCACGTAGCTTGCACAGCTTTGGACACTGGCCGTGTTAAAGAAATAATAAGCATCATCTACCCTATATGGAGCCAATAACATAAAGAGATGCTTAAGTTATTTTTCCTGCCTCCCCCATTTCTGATTTAACAAGCACAATCCACGTCTCTGATTCACATGGCAGGAACAATCTCCAAACACCCTATCCCTCATCGGAGCTGGCAAAGCATTTGGATGAAGAGCTGTGATGGAGTTATTCTTGAGGTACATGTTTTTTGATATCACACATTTTGAGGTTAAAACCAAATAACTAACCAGCAAAAACATGATTTCTTAGCCTTTCTTTTGATAGTATTATGAACTTTGTGAGGTATTATTTTCTAGAGAAGCTAAAAGAGAAAAAAATTCACTCCCTTTAAGTACAACAGAAAGCAATTAGAGATGTAGCAAATGAAAAAGTACCTAAGCAGTAGGAACTATGATCTAATTAAGTTTTATAATTAGAAATAAATTGAGATTGAAAAGGGAAAAAAACATCAGGATGCTTAATGTCAGAAGGAAATAGTTGTCAGATTAGTTAATATATTCTCGGGGGTAAACAGGCTACCAAGCAATGAAGATAGAGTAATATATGGACAATGCAGATGAATGTTGCATTAAATGCAACCAAAGGCATAGAAGAGAGGAGTACCCTGCAGCTGTATAATCTCAAATATAAAAATGAATTAAAAACCATACAGAATAATGAGAGGAAACAGGGAGTGAAAGAAAATAACTCAGAAACTAGCAGTGGAGGACAAAATTGGAAATTTCAGTCTAACAACACAGGACACATAATGAGGAAATTCCAGTGATGAGTAGTGGTAGAAAATTAAAAGCTTTCTAAAAGATCTCTGATGCACTCAGTGATCAGCTTTTATACTAAATTAATACAAATGTCTTACTTGACTAGTATTTTAACTAATGCTTAGACTCAGGGAATGCTATTCTAGCTTTTTACACTTTTTATTTAGCTTTAAATTTCCCATAGTCTAATCTCTGTTTAACTCTACCTTGAAATTAAAATTATTCACCAATAAAAAAGATTTAGAGACAAATACGTCAGAAAAGGCCTGTTATCCACATACTGCTGCTTAAAGTTGGGTGATGTTTTTTAAAAAAATGCTTTTCCCTTCTGCAGTGCCAAATACTGAGAATCAGTGTTCTGTGGGAATGCAGCAATTTCACTGAAATGATCAGGAAATCAGGCAGGCAGCCAGGCTGACCATCTAGGCCAGGCTGACCATCCTGGCCAGCCTTGGTCTTTTTAGACACATGGGCTCCAACTTTCCTATGCTACCCAGCAGAATCTTATTTCCTGCACAGCTAGCTGTGTTTATACTTCTTTATTATTTGGTTATCTAGTAGACCACAAGGACTGCAATCCACCTAATATACTGTGGATCAGAAAAACTGTGGATACATATAAAAGAAAGATAAGTTATGTTTTGAAGTTATTACAATGAAAGGAAAGACAAAACAGATTCCTTCATGGGAACTGCCTCAGAAAGACAACAAACACAATTGTTACAAGATCTATAAAGACACAATATAGTTGGGAGAATATGTGGCTAATACTAGATGACAGTGTGTCTAAGACTTGGTCCTAAATGTGAATGAAGGTGTACTGCAGAGCTGTCCTGCAAGTCAGCAGATGTGAAAATATTAAGTGGTCTGGGGTATGAGGTAGGATCTCAAAATTGAACAAGTGGTGTAAATGCTTACAATTTCTGTGAGTTTGAGAGTGGTTAGCCTGTTAGTCACTTGCAGAAATATGTGACAAAAAAAATTTACATTTTTAGCAGTTCTTCTCTTCAGTAGGAAAAATACATTTTTTTCCTTTAATTTCTTCTGCACATACCATTCCAGATTCTGGAGCCTGCAGTTCCAGGATGCACTGTTTCTAAAACAGAAGAATATATATGTTTTTTCTTCAAGGAACTTGCTGAAATTAAAATTGTAATATAGCAAATGATGGTGTAACCAATAAGGAATCATGCAGAAGAGAGATCTGAGAGATGGGGAGGATGACAAAGGTGATGTGAAACCTGGGGAAATGAAAAAGCATTGCTTAAATATTTGTGAGGCACATGAATTAATCTAAATGAATGTCTGCAAATACAGTCCCCAAAATGTGCTCAATGTAAGTGTCTTTTACTTAAGATTTAGTAATTTATATGACTCTATAGTGTATGTATATATATAAAAAAATAAATATATATATCTATAATAGGCTGATGTAATAAAATAAATAACTGGAAGTTTTCCTTTCAAATTTAGGAATGGTTAACACTTACAGATGCTCCTAATACCTGCAGAAATATTGTTCACTCAGGAGTATGTTTTCTTTCCCTTGTATTTAGTACTTTTTTATTAAATGAGTGTCTGCAAAGATCACAGTTTATCATATGTCACTAGAACTGGGATTCACACCTTCAGACACTGGACAGGACTTGAAACAAGACTACTCAGCACATCCATGAACCAAGAGAGAAAAATTGAAACCAATCTGAATTTATCTTTACCTGCTAATAGTGCAAATAGGGTCTTAGTAAAAAGGATAGTAGCACCCTGAATATCACAATGAAAGTCAATTTCTCTTTAATTAAAACCAAGTGCAGCTGGTCTATGGAACTGCTGGGTGGGGCTTTCATTCTCTCCTTCAATCTCTTAATTACAGTATCAGGTCTCTTATTTCTAACATATTTATTAAGTCTTTTAATAATAGTATCAGTGTTTAAAAATTATCAGATAGTTGTAACTCACCTGAGAAGACTAATGGATGTAAAGGATTTCATCATAAAGCAATGGCTTCTGCATGACATGTCCATCTGTCATGATGATTGATCAGTATGTCCTTGCCACTAAGACAACCTATGGATCTTTCCAGGTAACACTAAATTTAGCTAATACAGAAAGACTTGTTCTTGTTCAAACGTGTACAGCACGCTTGTTGAGACTGGGGTGCAACTGGGCTGCAGCAGATTACTTGTACATCCTAGTCCAATCTCTGCCTCTCTCATGATGAAGTTTGGACTATGCTCCTCATTAGGGTGAAAAGTGTTTCTTTGATTGATTAGCCTTCCTAAGCTTATCTTTGTTCTCTCCTAATGAGAAACCAAGAGCGAAGACAATTATATTCAAAATAAATATTCTTCAGATGTAGAGCAAAGGTAGAGCAAGAACAAACTCAGAATTAGTTTACTGAATCACTGGGTAGTGGACCATAATATCACAGCAAAGAGAAAATCAAAGAAGAAAAACAAATCACTATTTCTAAGCAGGAACTGTTACCCTGACAAACAGCATCTATGCTAATACAACAGAAAATCCTAGCCTTTGCCACCTAAAACTGCCCTTTTTATTTCTTCTTTTTTTTTTTTTTTTTTAAAGGAATTACAGGTACTCAGGATGGGAAAAAATTTCACCGGTGAGAAATGTTTTCCTATCATACTGATGTTTAAGTCATCATCCTGAATTATCTGTAACAGGACTAAACTTCTAGTTAGTATAAACTGAGTGGAACTTCAGAAAGTTGGAACAACCTAAGCAATGGTCGAGGTCATCTTATCTAATATGTGTGGTATCTGGAGGTTGTCCAAGAACCTGAGGCTATGGCTGAGACTTATTCTTAAGAATACTGTTGCTGTTATTGTTTAACTTCTTATCTCTCGTGAGTCTTAAGGAAATCAAACCCAGTGTAAGAGTTTTCCTTAAAGTGGTATTAATTGCAGATTTAAGTCATGACTTGGAAATTTTCTAGAGAGGTATCTTCATAAACACAGAATTTAAGGCCAGGCAAGACCATGCTAATAATTTAATTTGACCTTCTGCATAGCACAGATCATAACTTTCACTCCATGAAGACTATATCAAGCACAATTTCTGGTCAACTGAGAGTCTATGTGTTTAAAACATCAAAACTTGTTTTGAAAATGCATGTACATGCAAGCAAATCTTTTAAAAGTTACGTTTACTAAAATATGCACCTTATCTCCAGCTTGGGCATTTTTTTTCTTCGAGTTTCTGTCTCCTGGCTCTCATTATGCTTTTTCTCCATTAAAGGGTCTCTATGGACAGAAATCTTGTCCTCATGTAGATGCTGTCAAACATTCTTGCTACATAGAGAGTACTGGGACTGTCTTCTACCTTTAAGGCAATTTGATCTTTTTCACTCATAAAAGCCTGGTTATGCTTACTTCTCTCTTTGCCAAAAGTTACCCATTTTGCGCAGCATATGTTTGACTCAGGATTAAAAATATAGGGAAAGTTCAGGTTTTCCTGAAAAAGAATGTAAGAAAATGAATGAAGTTTCACTGCATAAATAGTCTGGCTACTTGGTTCTCACTGTAGGAGTTTGCTGGATCATGCTATATCACTAGATGCGGTGAGGGTCTGAGGAACTGAAGGGAGAGACCGATGGCTAGGATGAATCATAGGATCACAGAATAGTTGGGGTTGGCAGGGACCTCTGGAGATCATCTTGTCCAGTCTTCCTTCTCAATCCAAGTCATCTAGAGCAAGTTGCTCAGGCCCATGTCTGAGTTTTGAATATCTCCAAAGATGGAATTGTTCCACAAGTGCTTACTAATTGTATAGTCTTCATTTTCTGAAGCTGTGGGGCCCAAATGCAGAAATGCTCAATATTTCCCAACGTAACAAAAGACACTGAGGCCAGTAATTTGAATATCTAATGTTCTGTGTAAACAACAATATCCTAAGAACATCAGGACACTGGACAACTTGAACCACGACATATCTTTGGAGCTTCATTTGTGTATTCAAAAGGGTATAGTATCATCCACTTCTGGTTTTACAGGGTTCTGAAATTAAATTGTCAAGTATTCATACACTACTGTGATGAGTTAAACAGAAGTGCCTGCCATTAACGTCCATTAATTCAACTTTGAGTATAGGATTTGAATAGTATGCAATAATCACACTGTAAAGCCACAATGTGTGCATGAAGTAAGCACTAATTACCCTGTGCATTGAGTCAGACAATTCTGAGGGGAAAAAATAGCATGTAGCTGTCCAATTTAAACCATAACAGAATAACTCTGTAGATGGGAACTGAACTAAATTAGCCCAGAAAAATCTTCCTATCAATATTTCCCATTAACTGCTTTGGTGGAAGGGGTAGTTTCATGAGTTTCTCTAGTTTTTAATGTTAGGCAGCTTTAGAAAAGACAACTATGTCTTCCAAGTATTTTCTGAAACATTTCCAATTCTGCAACAGCCTTTTGAAGTCTGGACACCAGAACTGGACAAAACATTGCAGAAATATGGCCTTACTAAATCTATGCTATTATCCCTTTCAATATGAGAAATGAAATAATTTCCAAGTCAAGTTTAATTTCCAAGTTCTGTGGTTTGCATAAACACACATGTGCTCTGACATTCAGTGCACTTTAATTTATTTTGTTCATAAATCTTCCCTAATGCATGAAAAGCAAGTCCAACAAACAAAACAACAAGCACAGCATTAAATATATCTGCTAAATAAAGAGCTTAATTAAAAGAATCTCTGAAAGAAGCTTTTTGTTAGTAATGTCTATTGCTGTTTGGAATGCAGTAGACTGATTTTTCAAATCATGTCCAAGAAACATTGAAAGGTTTCTCATGTAGAAGGACCTAGATGGACCTATACCTATAGATTGCCTTGATCAGTCCAGAAAATAAAACTGTTCCAATAAGGAGCTAATTGCATATATTGCAAGAAGGAGCGAAGTTCTCATGAGACAGCACTATTAATATATATATTAGTTTATAAAATATATTTCTCATATTTTTCATATGAAAGAAGATAGGGGTTTTAATTTAATTAATGAAAGAATAGGTTCTCTTGTGCTTATAATAGATATGTTTTCTTGCAACACTGTAGGATTAGCTCTTGTTAAAGTTTCAGGAATCCTGTAAAAGTTGGCACTGTTTTCTTTCTCTCTGTTCTTTTTAAAATCAACAAGAAATTCCAGCAATACATAATAAGCTAGGCCATTTTCCGTTATCAGTAAAACACCAATAACTGACGCATTACCCTTCTCAGGTACTCTGCAGAGGAAAAAATATTTTAGTGACTATATATTTTAGTGTCTATTTAGTAAAGAAACCCTGCAATATCAATCTCTGTTTCTTATTTTTTCTAGGGCTTGGTATAAAAACTATTCAGGTCAACAGAATTCTTATCACCAACTTAATAAGATTCAGTCAGGCCCCAGTGGACACAAATATATAACAGTAAATAAAATATACATGTTCACCTGCATTTGGCAATGAACCAGGAAGTGAAAGAAAGAAAAAAACACCCTGCAAACAACAAGCTTGTAGCTAATAACTTATTGTTGCACTTCAACTCCAATGTTTTTTTCATTTGAGGTATCTTTAAACAAAAAATAGCTTTTTCTCTAAAAAGACTATTTGTTTTGCTTCTCAGCTTTTAAGATATCTTTTATCCACTCTGGTTACTGAGAGAATACATTTGATGAAACACTATGCTAACTTACCTAAGTCATAAGACTTCATTGCCAGAGGCAAATAAAAAAAGATTGCCATCAAGACTGTCTGTATAAGCAACTAGTCTACACAAGACTTCAGAAGCCTCCAGATCAATTTTTCAATACTTGAAAAAGCTTCCATGGTACAAAAGATATGTAGGATATTTGGCTAATTTTTCTGTTGGGAATTATATTTTTTAAAAAACATATTTTGATACCTTCACTGTATCTGAATATGGCCATATATCTCAAGATGGTGATAAAATAAGAAGGAAGAGATGCAAAACCCCTTTATTCAGTCATGTTCATTTTACTGCAGACCTACAGGATGTTCTTGACTGATATATCTAGACTAGATTTAAATTATTCAAGAAATTGAGCTAATTGTCAGCCTAAATTTTTTCTTTGCATAGTGTATCACATCACTCTCAGTTATGTCCCATTGGGCTACCCTAAACAGTTCTTTTTCATCTTTTATTCTTATGCTCTTCAATACTCCTAAATGATTGTTACAGTCCCTCTTAAATGTTCTTAGCCATAGTAAGAACGTGAGATATGTTCAGAATATTGTCTCCCATCATGGGAGCAATTAAATAAATCATTAACAACATAGCTAAGGGCTTTGTTTCTTTCCATGGATTTTATCTAGCTGTGTTATTTTAATCATGGACTGGGCAACAAATCAATAGACTGTGAAGATCACATTTTCCTGTAGTCTTTTTTCTTGGAAATCTTAATGGGGACCTAATAGCAGCCTTTCAATACCTTTGAGGAGTTTGTTGGGAAAACCTAGCCAGGACCTTTACGGTGGTGTCTGGCAGGAGGATGACAACAAGCTGAAACAAGAGGTTCTGGCTGGATTAAAAGTAAAAACTTTTTCCCCATGAGGACAGTCCAGCAGGGGAGAAGGTTGCCCAGAGAGTTGGTATCATCTCCATCCTTGGGAGTTTTCAAGACCCAGATGGATAAAGTCTTGAGCAACTTGGTTTTATCTCATAGTTGACCCTATTTTGAGCAAGAGGTTGAACTAAAGACCTTCTGAGGTCACTTCCAGTCCTGGAACTATCGTGTCATTCTACATGAAACAAGGAGGAAGTAACCAAGTGGGGAAAAAAGAAACAGAAAAATAAATAATTTTCTTACCCAAAGTTTCTGGGAATACTGTTGGCTTTTTACCATACATATGAATTTAAGAAGTAAAGATATGAAAATAAGCTTTCATTCCCTAAGTTATAATTTAAACATTGTCTCACAGTCGCTGAATAACAGTTTAAAAACACATTCAGGTATTGGGGGAGAGGAAAAATTTTTAGGCTATTTCTCATAATTAACAAACCCATGGAAGGTTTCTTGGTAGGATTCTCTCAGAAAGTCATTTATTGAAAGAATAAAGATGCAGGTAACATATACATTTAGACTGCTCGACAGAGCATTTAACTCTCTTGACCCTGCCTATTGCCAAAGCCTGTTTCAAGAATTGCAGTGTCGGGCTATTAGGAACTAGCTGTAAGTCACGATTATGCCTGAACGTACTATTCTAAAATATGCAGCATACATTCTTGGTTATGTGTTGTGCATTTTAATCCAGTCTGTCTCTGTGCTTGATCAGCTATTTAAACAATACTAATCACTACAGGAATTCAAGGAATGGCACCTTTATTCTGAGTAGGAATTGGTTTATTTCTTTCCAGATATGTTTCACTGAAATAAATGTTTAATTTTTTATTTCAGTGATAAACATGTTAGAAAAGATCCATAACAACTTTAAAAATATAGGGATCTATTTTACGTAAAGGTCCACCATTTTGCCAACAATGTCTGAATACAAATAAAAAAAATTATAACATATGGAATTATACTGTTTAAAATTTTAAAATTACTGATTAGTCTAATAAAAAAAAAGCTTCCTATAGTGCCATGCTTCTTGTTACATGAACAATTCCATATCTTCTTAGTTTACCTGCCCAAGCAAACTCTATATGATTATAAAGGTCAAGCTGTTTTTTCTCTCTCATTCAGCTTTCAGTCACACATATGAGACTCTGCTGTCTGGCTACATGGTTAAAACTGGGATGATATTCCTGCTGATACATGAGCAAAGACAGAATCTCCCAGTCTGGGCTCTGGGTCATAGGCAAGGAAAACTGAAAACTTATTTTTTCAATAGTTAAATATGACTCTGAATATACCTATGCAATAGCCTTGTGGATCAAGTATTTTTAGAAGGGAGAAGATGCTATTTCTGCATATATATGCATGCCTCTAAAGTTCAACAATAGCTCTTCTGAGAACTCTTGGTTCAACGGTTTCCAAAAGGCGTTGCTTGTCAAATGTATTAACTGATCTTCATGAAAAAAAATATACAGAATAGTACATCTGTCATTACACCACATACTTCCTTAGCTCACTAATAAACTGAGAGTCAGACTGAGAAACAGTCACACTGATTGATGGCTCACTTTAAAGCAGTGTTCTGCTAATCAGTCTGCCATGACACCGAAAGAGTGAATGCCAGGAATGTGCAAGAATTTTTAGCAGTGCTGTCCTCAGCTCAGTGCTATGAAAATGCTTCTTTAGGGGGCTGATCCTCACAAGGTGCAGAGGAAACCACTCTGGAGTGCCCAGTTTCTGCAACTTGCATTCAACTCAGAAGGGAATTAAGAGCATTAAGTCCATGGAAGGCAAGCTCCCACTCACTGATGTTGCAGCTTTGAGAGCTAATGTGTGCATTAAATATATTGTTTCTGAACCTTTTATGGATTTAAAGATAAATGCTTTTAACTTGGAACTGATGCCATATGATTATCTCTAAGGAAAAGAATAGACACTGTGATTATTTCAAACTTACCACAACGTGAATTCACTGGGGAAAAAATGTTGATGTGCTTATTCAATTCTAAACTAAAAATATATTGCTAAAAAGAGATATAAAAAAAATGTGCTAGCTTCAGTAGGGAATCTTTCACATTTCTAACTCTTATGCAAAGATTTATATGCTTTGATGGTGCAATTATCCACTATGAAGGATCTGTGCAGAGACGAGAGTGTTTGCTTCATTTAGTGTTTCAGGTTGGACTTGAAACTTAAATATGTTAAAGGCCAAGGCTCTCTCCCCTAAGCCCCCCGAATCCTCCTGACAGTGTCATAAGCCTATACAATAGGTCTCGTTTATTAAGAATTTATGATTTGCTGCCATGAATACCAATGTGTGTAGTGCAAAAATGTTTGATTGCTGAATTGCAATTTAA